>NC_133326.1:692178699-692478699 GCF_042186555.1 Aquarana catesbeiana | reverse complement strand
GATCTTGTTATTTTTTCTCTTTTTTGTTTCATTAATTTTAAATTTATATTTTATTCTTTATTTTTAATTTTTATTTGATAATTTTTTTTTTACACACTTTGATTTGTTTACAATTCCTCTCCTGCAAGAAGAGGAAGATACAATGTATCTTTCTCTTCATTCATTTAGAAGAAGACATAAACACAGGGGCGGGCTCACAGTGACTGATCACTGTGATAGCCAATCAAAGGCTATCACAGTGATCAGGTGACTCGGAACCATCAGTCCCTGGTCATGATCATTAGTACGAGACTCGGAGCTCTCAGTGAGAGCCCAGTCTCTGTGCTGGGAGTGTGCTGCGTGGCGCGCTCCCAGCAAAAAGGGAGATAGGTATATATGAACAAAGCCCACTTTTGAGGGGCTGCATATATGTGTGCAGTTGGCGGGAAGGGGTTAAGCATATCTTGATTTCAGCAAGGCATTTGATACAGTTCCACATAATGATCTAATACAAAAGTTGTAGAAGCTAGGACTTAACCCTTGGGCAGTTCAGTGGATATAGAGTTGGCTAAAGGATAGATATCAGAGTGTGGTTGTAAATGGGGTTCACTCAGAACAGAGACCAGTCACTAGTGGTGTACCACAAGGCTCTGTACTGGGTCCTGTTCTATTTAATCCCTATGTAAGTGATATAACTAAAGGTTCGTTGTGCAAGGCATGTCTTTGTGCTGATGAAACAAAGGTGTGTAATAGGGTTGATATCTCTGGAGGTGTCCGTAACATGGAACATGATTTGCTGCAAGATCAAAGGTCAAAGCAGTGGAGACTGCAGTTCAATATTTCTAAATGTAAAATAATGCACCTAGGGAAAAATAATACCCTGAGAGGGTACAACATTGGGGGTACAGTGTTAGCTAGCACTACAGAAGAAAACGATTTGGGGTGCTTTTTTCAGATGATTTCAAAATTAGCAAACAGTGTGACCAGGCAGTGGGGAAAGCAAATAGAATTTTAGGATGAATCACTAAAAGGATCACCAGCAGGAGGAAGGAGGTCCTGATTCCTCTATATAGATCTTTATATCACTAGAGGGATCACCAACAGGAAGAAGGAGGTCCTGATTCCTCTATATAGATCTTTATATCACTAGAGGGATCAACAGCAGGAGGAAGGAGGTCCTGATTCCTCTAAATAGATTAGATCTTTAGTTAGACCTCATTTAGAATACTGTGTCCAGTTCTGGAGACCTCACTTGAAGAAAGATACTAATAAAATAAAACGATTCCAGAGACAGGTAACAAAAATGGTGGAAGGTTTGGGGGGATAAAACATATTGAGAGTGACTTCAGGAACTTAATATGTAGTCTGGAGGAAAGAAGGGAAATGGGAGACATGATTGAAACCTTTAAATACATCAAGAGGGTGAATAAGGTTTAGGAGGGCAGTATTTTCAATATGAAACCAAAATCAAGAACACGGGGACATGATCTCATACTAACTGGAGGAAAGTTCAAAATGAATCTAATGCCTCGTACACACGATAGGACTTTCCGACAACAAAACCATGGAATTTTGTTCGAAGGTTGTTGGCTCCAACTTGTCTTGCAAACACATGGTCACACAAATGTTGGCCAACATTTACGAATGTGGGAATGTGGTGACGTACAAGACGTACGACGAGCCGAGAAAAAGGGAGTTCAATAGCCAGTGCGGCTCCTTCTGCTTGATTCTGAGCATGCGTGAACTTTTGTGTGTCAGACTTGTGTACACGCGATCGGAAATTCCGACAACAAAGTTTTGTTGGCAGAAAATTTGAGAACCTGCTAGCCAACATTTGCTGGTGGAAAGTCCGACAACAAATGCTCAATGGAGCATACACACGGTCGGACTTTCAGCCAACAAGCTCACATCCAACATTTGTTGTCAGAAAATCTGATCGTGTCTACGGGCATTAGAAAGTATTATTTTATTAAAAAGGTGGTTGATGATTGGAATAGACTACCAACAAAGGTAGTGAGACAGTCAACAGTAAATGGCTTCAGGGGGCGTGGTTTCCGCATGGCGCTGTTCGGACGTGTTTGAGCAGAGCTCCATCCCAGCTAAGGCCTAAATACCTCTGGCAATGCCTGAAAAAGCTGCTAGATCCCGCACTAACATGGGCAAAAGGTGGGTGAGAGGACCCGCAATCTCAATCTCCTCCTCGGGCTCCATAAAGAGGTTCCTAGCCACGGAGAAACACAGTCCCGGTGCGCGGCCTTCACAGACCAGAGCCTCGAGGTCCTGTGGATCTCGCTCCGAGCACACAGCGTCACCTCGCGGGAGCTCTCCTGCATCCTCCTACGGATTGGAGCTCATGGAGGACCCCGACTCTCCCGCTTATTCCGAGATGTCATCGCTGTAAGTGGGCTGAAAAGGGAGATGACTGGGATGTTCCATAGCCTTGAGAAATCACTCAAGAAGGATATAGTAGCAGTGCGCTCTGACATGTCACATCTGCTAGAGAGAGTAGAGGAAACTGAGAGACAGCAAGACTCACAAGCGGCCGCTATTAAAGAGCTGCAGATTACAGTGAAGAGACTCGCGCTCGCTCACCACTCCTCTCTCTATAAATTAAAGGATTTAGAAAATAGAAATTACAGGAACAATTTACGCATTCGTGGGTTGCCAGAAACAACTAAAGATTCTAATCTTGAACCCACGATTCGTGGCATCCTAAACACTATCCTAGGGAAATCGGTCACTGACCCCCTACACTTTGACCGAGTCCACAGGGCCCTTCGCCCATGCAACCTAGCTACGAACCTGCCCAGGGACGTGGTCTGTCGCCTGCATTATTTTGAGGAAAAAAACGCCATTATGATCAAACTGCGTGGCACTCCAAACATTGATTTTGATGGCGCCACTCTCAACATATTCCCTGACCTCTACAAAGAGACACTAGAGCGTTGCAGAGTGCTCAAACCACTCCTGGATCAATTGAGAGGGGATGAAGCCACATACAGATGGGGATTTCCTGCCTGCCTCCTTGCCACCAAAAATGGCCGCTCCTCCACGCTGAGGTTCTCAGAAGATCTCCCGACCTTCTTACGTGAGATTGGAATCCCCCCGGTTGACCTTCCTGGATGGCAAGACATGCTAGCGGATTTCTCCACTCCATTGGATCCCGCGTGGAAAAGCACCCCTCTTAAAAAGAAGCGTACCAGAACCCCGGGCTCCTCTCAAAAAAATAACCCATTTAACTCACATGTTACATTTAGGGTTGGCAGAAACTTTAATGTTTGTTCTGTTACTGTGTTATTACCATCACAATGATGCCAAGGCTTAAATGCAACTGTCTTATTATCCGTGGATTACAGACACCCATTTTCGTCCTTACTCCATGTGGTTAATTGACTTTATCTCTTTCCTAGTTGTCTTTTTAGTTTTACCTAATACCAGAGGTTTTTATGTTCTGTTTAAACTGTTTATGACCAGGCCTGGACGAGTTCCCCAGTCTCCCAAACCATGAGTAGTTTATACTCGAGTTGCATAACCAGCACCCCCCGCCTTCTCCTTTTGAGGTTGGTGGAGGTGGGCGGCCCCTGCAATTTTTCTGGTGACCCCCTTTTTGGGGTCGCGTGGGTCACTCACCCCCACAGATCCCTACGGGAACACCGTGATATATTGCGTGAATCTAAAATGTTTCCCACTGGTTTGTTTGTCTTACTATCAGTGATTTATCTACATGCCTCCTTTTCTTCTCCCCTACTTCTCTCTTTCTCTTCCCCCTCTTCCCTGCCTTCTCCTAACTCTTGCTGGTATAGATATCACCACAGGCTAGAGGCGCACATTCCAAACTCCCAATGGCTACTCTAAATATCATCTCATACAATGTTAGGGGTCTAAACCATGCAACCAAACAACACCAAGTGCTAAGAAAATTGAAACAAGCTTCTTGTTCCATTGCTTTTCTCCAAGAAACACACCTTACACATACTACTCCGGTTAGGCTTTCCTCACCTCATTTTCCAAAATGGTATTACAGCCTTTCCGATATGAATAAAGCCAAAGGAGTGGCCCTTGGGTTCAGCGGAAATGTGTCCTTTCAGCTTGAGGAGATGATGACGGATATCCATGGTAGGTTTTTGTTTTTGAGAGGTTCTATAGGCAACACCCAGTGCACACTGGCAAACATTTACTGCCTGAATTTTAACCAACCCTCTTTTATGTCTTAAGTTCTGACCAAACTGGCAACTTTTACAAAAGGAATTACCATCTTAGCAGGTGATATTAATATGCCACTTGATCCCATTTTGGACACGTCTCAAGGACGTTCCAACATACCATACAAACGCTTAGCCTTCATTAGGAAAAGGCTACATGAGCTTCAGCTAATTGATGCCTGGTGTACACTTCATCCCAATGACAAGGACTACTCCCTGTACTCTAAAACACATCACTCTTATTCTAGAATTGATAACATTTTCCTAGACCACTTTCACCTACCCCTCTTAAAATCAGCATCGATAGGCGTAGCTTCTTTGTACGACCATGCCCCGGTATCTATTCATATAGCTATCCCCTCACTACCTAAACACGCCACTAACTGGAAGCTCAACGACTTCCTCCTGTCTAACCCGGTTGATGTTTCTATATTGGCTTCTGCCATGAAACAATACTTTGTAGAGAATGGGTCAACAAACACATCTCCCTCTCCACTTTGGTAGGCCCATAAGGCCACAATGAGGGGTAGACTTATCGAGTTGGGAGCTAGAAGGCGGAGAGAACAGGGTCAGCAACTTAATAATTTAGTACTGCAAATAGCAAATCTTGACAAACACAAACTGTCCCTACATAAATCTCATCTGGAAGCCCTAATGCAGAAAAGAGAAGAACTAAAAACATTACTAGATTCTAAAACTAAAAGGCAATTCCAAATTTTCTCCCAAAATCTATATGAATGGGGTGACAAACCTGATAAACAGCTGGCATGCTCCATTCGGGCAAAGAAAGCCGATTCCTTTATTCCAATGTCAAATTCTCCTCGGGAGAAATGGCTCACTCACCCACCCAAATTGCCAAAGTGTTTAAGGAATTTTATACTGAACTTTACAATGTCAAAGGGGCTCTAGATACCCTCACTCCATGAGAGAAACGCTCACGTATCCTAACTTACCTGAAACAAGCAAACTTACCTAAACTTTCCCGCAAAACTCTCATATGCCCCGTACACACGGTCGGACTTTGTTCGGACATTCCGACAACAAAATCCATGGATTTTTTCCGACGGATGTTGGCTCAAACTTGTCTTGCATACACACGGTCACACAAAGTTGTCGGAAAATCCGATCGTTCTGAATGCGGTGACGTAAAACACGTATGTCTAATAGCAGTGGCCAATAGCTTTCATCTCTTTATTTATTCTGAGCATGCGTGGCACTTTGTCTGTCGGATTTGTGTACACACGATCGGAATTTCCGACAACGGATTTTGTTGTCGGAAAATTCTATATCCTGCTCTCAAACTTTGTGTGTCGGAAAATCCGATGGAAAATGTGTGATGGAGCCTACACACGGTCGGAATTTCCGACAACAAGGTCCGATCGCACATTTTCCGTCGGAAAATCCGACCGTGTGTACGGGGCAATACAGTTGGAGTCTGACTTCATGACGGAAGAGCTCCAAGTAGCATTAAAAAACACCCCATCGGGTAAAGCACTTGGCACGGACGGTTATACCGCAAGGTATTATAAGACCTTTAGTGACATTCTACTTCCCAGACTAACATCTTACGCTAACTCCATTTCCAAAACCACAGGGTACCGACCAGAATCTCTGACAGCCCATATCACCATCATCCCCAAACCTGGCAAGGATCCTACCCTCTGTGGCAGCTATCGCCCCATATCCCTATTAAATCTAGACATCAAACTTATTGAAAAAGTTATGGCCACCAGACTGTTACCTCTTCTACCCAAATGGATCTCAGCAGATGAAACCGGATTCATCCCAGCTAGAGAGGCCAGAGATAATTCCCTACGCACCCTCTCACTCATTCACCACATCCGGAGGTCCTCCCGGTCCACCCTTCTCTTATCTACTGATGCTGAAAAAGCTTTTGACAGGATGGACTGGGACTTCCTTAAGACGACTCTCAGATACTTTGGTGTAGGCCCCAAAATGTTCTATCGCATTTCCTCCTTATATTCTCACCCAACAGCTCAAATTTGAACAGAACATTAAGCGACCCTTTAACATTACATAACGGAACTAGGCAGGGATACCCTTTATCCCCCTTGTTGTTCGCTATTTCCCTTGAACCTTTTTTAGCACATATCAGACATAACAATAGCATCCCGCAAATATCCCTACCGAACCTTATGTCAGCCTTCCAAACTTTCCTAACATTATTTAATTTCAAAATAAACTTATCCAAATCGAAAATTCTAAATATTAATATTCCTAACACTAGCTCCAAGGGTTTAAAACCCCAATTCCCCTTTCAATGGAAATCGGACACTCTAAAATACCTGGGTATCCATCTTACACCCAATCTCCAATCTCTTTTTAGATACAAGTATTAAGGCGGACTTGAGAGAATGGTCCTCCCTCCTACACTCTTGGATGGGTAAAATAAATATTATTAAGATGGACATTCTTCCCCGGGTTGGGGTTAAGTGGCTCTACCTGATAGCTGAGGGCACAAAGTGTATGGGAGAGGGCAAGGGGTTGTACCCTAGGTGTACGGTGGGCTGTACCCTAGGTGTGCGATTAGCACCAGAACTCAGCTCCTATATATACACACTTTATATGCACACTTGCATATCAGTTCAATTGGTAGGACGCATATGGTATACGGCTTTTTAAGTTGGTATTGTACGGATTTGTACATACATATATCAGGTACTTCTAGGCCAGATCCTGTGGTTACCTCCTTTAGGGATCACTCTGCATAGCAGTTGATCTACACGGTTTCTAAGGATGTATGCCCTGTACACATACATACCTATATATACCTCTAAGAAGTATCCCCATATGAGCCACTGGGTTGAAGTTTTTAGGCTGGGATATTAGGAGCTGAGTTCTGGTGCTAATCGCACACCTAGGGTACAGCCCACCGTACACCTAGGGTACAGCCCCTCGCCCCCTCCCATACATTTTGTGCCCTCAGCTATCAGGTAGCGCCACTTAACCCCAACTACTTGTTTCTTTGGCATTATCTAGAGCTCCCCAAGGGAGCCCTATTAGGGGAGGAAGCAACCTTCACTTTTATCTTTACTTTTATTTTTAACCTAAGCATGGCTTTTTTCTCTATCTTAATTATTCTTCCCCGGATTCTCTTCATCTTTCAAAAGTTGCCACTGGGTGCGCTTGTATGGTTCTTCTCTATCTTACAAATCATGGTATCCTGCTTTGTTTGGAAGGGCAGACACCCTAGAATCTCCTGAGCGATCCTTTTCTGTTCCAAAAGTGCAGGGGGTCTGGCTCTTCCAAACTTTAAGGTGTACTATCAGGCCATTGCATTATCCAGGATAGCTGATTGGAAGTATGCAAGTAATACTAAATTATGGGTACAACTGGAACGGGAGTTGAGTGATACCGATCTGTCTATTGTTCCATGGATCCCCTGTTCTTCTAGATGCTTCTCGCCTAGTATCTCACCACTAACTATCTCCGCGCTTGCAGTTTGGGACTCTATGCATAAAAAATTTTCTTGGGACTATAACTCTCCTTTATTACCAATGCTGAACCACAACTTTTTTCTCCCTGGCTGCATTGATAGTGGCTTCAAATCCTGGTCAACGGAAGGACCACTTCCTCTTCACCATCTCATCCAATCGTGCAGCCTCAATTCTCTAACTGATGTACTGGGATCCAAACAGGTTACCTTCATGGACAAATGGAGATACAAACAAATACAGCAATGTGTCTGCTCTCTTCCACACCCAATACGGAATATCCAGGAGCTAACGCCAATTGAACACATGTTCTTGCATAAGGATCTTCCCCTCCATTGTATTTCCATTGTATTTACTATTTTATAAAGCCATCATCCAACTACATAACCCTTCATATCCGGAATTCCTCAACAAATGCGAGTCCGATCTGCACTCTCATATCCCTGATGATCAGAGAGACAAAATCTCAAAGCTTGCTCATGTTTCTTCCACTTCCTCTAAAACAGCTGAAATGACCTACAATCTGTTGACAAAATGGCATTATACCCCAGCTAAACTGCACCGTATGTTCCCCTCCAGTTCTCTGCTGTGTTGGAGGAATTGTGGGAACACAGCATCTCACGCCCATATGTGGTGGTCATGCCCAGTAATCCAACTTTTCTGGTCAAACATCATTCAACTTGTAAACCAAATAATGAGCTCTTCCTTACCCGTGGATCTGTGGACTATACTTCTGCACAACACTTTGGAAACAGTTGGCTCTTACAAACATTCCCTCACTCCACACCTACTGAACGTGGCCAAAGCACTCATCCCAGCCATCTGGGGTCAATCTTCTGCTCCTTCATTAAAAAATTGGATAAAGGCAGTGGAAAATACCTGTCTTATGGAAGAACTCACCCTTATAGCCAGAGATAACCTTGAACGTCATATCGCAACTTAGGCCCAGTGGAACAAATGTAAAAGTTCTACTGACTACAAGAACATCATGTATGTGTCTCCTGAATCCTCACAACAAACTCCCCCTCTCATAACCAAGTAGTCCACGGGTATGTAGATGTAGATTTAGCCTAATATAATGTTATATTATGCAACCTGTGATGTGTTAATTTATGTAGTCCATCGTCTACCAGCACTTTACCATCTTAACTCTCTTCCTTTTCTTATTCACCCTTCTATCCGTCTTTCACTCACTTCCCCCTCTCCCTTAAACTCTCTTACTCCCCCTCTTCCCTTTTTTCTCCCTCAGCTTCCCTTGAAATTTTCTAACACTTGTTCATTCATTTTACCATATAATATGCATTTGCCTATTTTCCACCCTCCCAGACCCAGGTCGATGCACAGATTTGTATGCCCCCTAAAATGCACCTATTCGTTCCTGTGTGTCTCCGGACATTGTTTTTGCTATGCTTACATGCATATGTTCTTGTTGTACGTTCTCCTTTTTATGATCAATAAACAAATATTAAACAAAAAAAAAACAGTAAATGGCTTCAAACATAGGTGGGATAAATATAATAGATATATAGTCAGACAACAAGGTTAATGAAAAAACAAAACATTAAAAGCAAAAAATCTAAAATAGCATTCAGCAGACTCCAGCAGGTGACTATAGTCCTCCACCAGACCCTGCGCTTCCTGCTTCCTTGCCCCACCCCAGCTTCTTCCCAGCAGCAGAACAAGGTAAGGATATGTGATATAAGAGAGGGGCAGGGGCTTTTGACTTCTGATGGTGGGGGGAGGGGGGTCTTCTGACAACTGATGTAAGGGAGGGGTGCTTTGGACATAGGTACATAGTTACATAGTAGGTGAGGTTGAAAAAAGACACAAGTCCATCAAGTCCAACCTATGTGTGATTATGTGTCAGTATTACATTGTATATCCCTGTATGTTGCAGTCATTCAGGTGCTTATCTAATAGTTTCTTGAAGCTATCGATGCTCCCCGCTGAGACCACCGCCTGTGGAAGGGAATTCCACATCCTTGCCGCTCTTACAGTAAAGAACCCTCTACGTAGTTTAAGGTTAAACCTCTTTTCTTCTAATTTTAATGAGTGGCCATGAGTCTTGTTAAACTCTCTTCTGAGAAAGACATCTAGTCTTACCAATACAACCAGCCTTTTGAAAGAAACCATAATGCTGATGTGGCCTGTAATGAAACTGAGTGTGACACCCTTGATCTAAGGGAATATATTTAGCCACTCGCCTACCATGTTACTTTTACCCCTTCCTGCCCAGGCCAATTTTCATATTTCAGTGCTCTCACACTTTGAATGACAATTACTCAGTCATGCAACACTGTACCCAAATTACATTTTTATAATTTTTTGAGACAGATAGATATTTTATTTGGTGGTATTTAATCACCACTGGGTTTTTATTTTTTGCAAAACAAACGAAAAAAGGTTTTCTTAGTTTCTATTATAACATTTTGCAAATAAGTAATTTTTCTCCTTCACTGATGTGCGCTGATGGGCACTTATGGGCTGCACTGGTTGGCACTGATGAGGTTGTACTGATGAGGCTGCACTGATGGGCACTTATAGGCGGCACTGATGGGGTGCACTGATGGGCACTGATAGGCACCGATGGGCAATGATAAGCGGCACTGATGGGCAATAATGGGGCTGCACTGATGATCATTGCCCTGATTAACAATGTAAACGATATGCTGACATGCTTGAACTTTCCTCCCACAGACAAAGCGTGTGAGGAAAGGAATGCCAATAACCGGCAAGTCTATTTACATGTGATCAACTGTGACTGGACACAGTTGATCACGTGGTAAAGGGCCACTGTGATTGGGCCATTACTCTGATCTGTGATGAGCTGTGTCCAAAGGACACAATGGTCACAGAGCTTACCCTCCCAGAACTGGACAACCGCACTGTAGCTGTCTTTCAGCTATAGCCCGTGATTAAACAGGTATTCCTAGATGTGCTGAACACATGGTCCTACATGAACACACTGAATTTGGTGTCCACATTATTACATTGTTGAAATTAATTTTTTACCTAGCACCTAATTAATTATTTTTAATCACTATTGAAACATAAGCTCTTCAGTTTATTTTTAACAATTTGTTTCAGGATTTTATTCCTCAGGCTGTATATAATTGGATTCATCAGTGGGTTTCCGGCCGTGTACAGTAATGACAGGAATTTGGTCATGTTCATTGACTGTCCTATACTGGGTACATGATAAACAATTGTTAGGGTAACAAAATAGGTGCATACAACACTTAGATGGGAACTACATGTGGAGAAAGCTTTCTTTTTTCCAGCAATAGATGGGATTTTCAAAACTGTATTTATAATATAAATATATGATAAAATGATGATAAAGAATGGGGTGACAAGGAAAAAAGCAGCAGTCAATGGCTTTTCTATTTGAACAATGGTAGTATCAGAGCACGAGAGTTGAAGGATTGGATTAATGTCACAAAAATAGTGATCAATCACATTCGGACCACAAAATTGTAACTTTGTTATAGTTATAGTAAAAATCAGTATTAATAAAATGCTTAAAATCCAACAGATGGCGACTATTATCCAGCAAAAATGTTGGTTCATGATTGAAGTGTAATGCAATGGTTTGCAGATGGCCAAAAATCTGTCATAAGACATTGCTGTTAAAAGAAAATACTCTCCAGCTTCTGCAACAGCAAAAAAATAAAATTGGATAACACAACCAGAAAATGATATTATGGGTTCTTTCACTAAAAGGTCATGAAGGGTATTAGGAAGAATATCAGTTGCCAGTAAGATATCCGACACAGCGAGCTGGGAGAGGAAGAAGTACATAGGAGACTGGAGGGTCTTGCTGTAGGACACCAGTATGATGATCAGGAGGTTTCCACATATTGTCACACAATACATCAAAAGGAGAAGAAAAAAGATCAAACAACTTATACTCCAATGAGTGTGAAATCCTAAGAGGCGGATTGTTGTAATTCTGGTCACATTTTGTGGATTCATAACCTGAAAACAGAAAGCTCTGTGAAGAAAGAGGAGGAATACAAAATAAAAAAGGGAGAAAATAGCTAGTAGTATTTCATTGCATTCAACTAGTATTCTTCTATAAAGTTGCTTATCCATGTAACTTCTTTAGTTCCAATGATTGTCATGAACACACCCCAGTATTTATGTTCACAAAAGTATCTCAGTCCCATTATCTTCAGCACCATGGAAAGCATCAAGGTAGATGTTAGATGCCCAAAAAAACGGAATGGAAATGGGAACATTTAGGAAAATGCCTTGTTCTAATTAAAATAGTCCAATCCCTTGGTGGGAGAATATCTGCAGAGGTGTTAATCCTTCAATTTAATGGTGCTATTTTTAGCGCTGTAGCACCTGTAAAGCAACTCAATTTGAAAGTAGCCTTAATGTTAGACATGCCGCAGCTTAGCAAGCATACCCCCATTTTCAGTATTTTTAAACCGGCAGCTTTCATTAAAATAATGCCTGTTACAATAAAGGTTCTTGTTCAGGAACTTCCTTATTTATGGTGACAACACTCTATCCCTATCTCCAGGTTATGGTTCTACATTGTCACTTGTCACATAAGCTCTTAATGGAGACTATAAGTGGCCTTTTTAACCCACATACAATACAGTCATCATTTGAGTGCTTGTAGACATATACAAAAGAGGTTGCAGGAAATCATCAGCACTAAAACAAAGAATTAACAAATGTAAAAACAATATGTTATTAAAAATGTAATTTTTTTTATTTATGATACACATACAGTAAATATCATTCATCTACTTTAACCACCACACAACCCTCAGTTTTTTATAGTGTTTATTTTAAAAAGCAGTATAAAAAGAGATGATGAAGTGCAAAATGTATAAACTAATGGGAAAAAAATCACCTATATAGTCAGAACAATTAAGGTGGATTAAAATTAGAAGCTGATTGGCTACTATGCACAGCTGCACCAGATTCTGAGTGCTCCAGTTTTAGTAAATCTTCTCGATGTGTGTTACTAGTTAGCGCAGGTCAGAAACAATGAGTATATAAAACATTATTAAAATTCATATCAATAAATAAATAAGTGAAGGCATGCACACATACATAGATAAATATAAAATCCTCTTAGATATAATATTTATCTAATATTATATTATACTTACAAGCAGAAAAAATGGATATAAATATATATTAGCAGAGATGTAAACCATTGTCTGTTTGCATTGAGTACTGCGGCTTTTATAAGTAGAACAAATTACGTGGAACCATTGGGAACCTGAAAAATATTTTCATGGGATTCATTATAGGGAAATTATTTAGACTTGTTTTCCTTTAGAAAATATTTTCCTAACTGTTTGTTTGAAGCATATAAAATGTTCGTTACTTTTTAAATCAAAGATACATTATCCTAAATTAGATATCTGCAGTACATGTAGATTTTAAATAAAAAATACTATAATTCATTAGAAAAGCTTGCATTCTGCTTTAAAGCTAAACCTCAAGTGAAATTGCGATTGCACTTTTGTAAATATGATTTTTTTTAATTTGCACTATTCTGCGTTCTTTTTTTTTCATTTACTGCAGCAGACGTTGCAGAATTGCTATCTTATTCTCTGCTTTCCAGAGCCCACTCACCCTGATTTCCTGTTCCCCATGATTTCTGTTTCTAATTGCCATGTCCTTGCCTGAGGCTGGGTTCACACCTATGCGAAGTGGATGCGGTCATTCACTTCGCATAGCAGGAGAATGTGACTGGCTCTCTATGGAGATAGTTCACACATCTTCGGGGCAGCTGCGGAGCGCACTGCACAGAAAAGCTGTGCATCTTTGGCTACGTTTCAGGGCCAGATTCAGGCAAAGATTCAGCCCTGATTTGTCCCTGAAACAGAGAACGGGGAAGCACAGCATCCCTGTGTGATTCGCAGCCGATTCCAGTGTGAACTGAGCTGTACTCACAGCCAGTAGAAGTTGGTAGCATATAATTAAAATTGACAAAATATTTTATTTAACTTATGTATACCTGCAAATTACTTAAATATGTTAAGATAATAAAACCAGAATATTCCTTTCAGCCCTGCTTAAACTCTTTCATCATGCCATGGTCTGTACTGTTTTAGCAATGATCTAAGTTTAGGACTGCCTGCAGTGTAACTTACTCTGTGACTCTTCAGTCACTAGGAGGGCCTGCACTGGTAATCCACTTTAAAATTCCAGAGATTTAAGGCTTGGTAGACCTTTCTTTTTTTCAATTTTAAACCATATATTTATTGAATTTTTGCAAAGAAATACAAAAATATTGGATATCAATTAGTTGTATTATAGTGATATACATTATTCCGTTAAGTAGCCTGGGTGTGCCATAGAATGAACAGTAGTACATTTACAGTAGTTGTCTCGAGAGATAAGCAGAAACATTAACAAACAAAAACCAAACATGAACACTCTAACAGAAGGGGGGGTGAGATGTGTTATGCCCCGTACACACGATAGGATTTTCCGATGGAAAATGTGTGATAGGACCTTGTTGTCAGAAATTCCGACCGTGTGTAGGCTCCATCACACATTTTCCATCAGAATTTCCGACACACAAAGTTTGAGAGCTTGCTATAAAATTTTCCGACAACAAAATCCGTTGTCGGAAATTCCGATCGTGTGTACACAAATCCTATGCACAAAGTGCCACGCATGCTCAGAATAAATTAAGAAACTAAAGCTATTCGCTACTGCCCCGTTTATAGTCCCGACGTACGTGTTTTACATCACCGCGTTCAGAACGATTGGATTTTCCGACAACTTTGTGTGACCGTGTGTATGCAAGACAAGTTTGAGCCAACATCCGTCGGAAAAAATCCATAGATTTTGTTGTCGGAATGTCCGATCAATGTCCGACCGTGTGTACAGAGCATTACGCTTTACTTTAACAGTCTTAGTGATTGGTTTTATATAAGGGTATTTCCCTTCCGCCTTGTAGATGTTAGTCGTGGGATAGGTAACCGCATCAGTCCCGTCACCCCCTTGGGAACAAACTGTGGTGAAACAGGTGCTCGCGACCATCTCAGGAGCCTTCTGGACGTAACATGTCATATTTATTTAAGACTGTAAGGTATGTGAGAGTAGGGGTAGGTCAAAGATAAAACAGAATTTTCTGTAAGTTTAGCCCATGAAGAGGGCCTTTGTGTCATAGCCGGGGTTAACTGGTGATGGCCAGATAGTTGGTAAGTTTGTCAGGACTGTCAGTGTTAAGAGGTGCTCTTTGGATGTAGGTGTATTGCCGCACCTGACCATTGTAGCCATGGCTGTCATGAGGAGAAAGTTTTGTGGTAGTTTCCTCTACTAGAGGCCATCATGAGTTCATAACTGCAGTGTGTGTTTACCATTTCAAGAGTGTTCCCAATAGTTGGAGTTGTAACCGATCTTCACAGATGATTGATGCTGTCTGGTTGCTAAAAGGATATTTGTAATTATTATTCTTAGGGGGTAGAGATGATTTCTATTGTTAGATTTAAGAGCGCCAGTGCAGGGGAGAAGCGGATGTGGCAGTTGGAGACGTTTCTCAAGATTTGGAATATAGTGGACCAGTAAGGCTGTATGTTGGGACATGCCCATAAGATATGGAATAGGTCACCCTTTGCTTTTTGGCATCTCCAGCAGGAATCGGTTGATTGGGAACCAAAAGAGGCAAGTCAAGGAGTTGGGTACCATCTTTGAGAGATATTTTGGGATAGTTCCCACAGGGCTGAGCAACAGGTAGATTGGTATATAGATTTGTATGCTATTTGCCATTGTTTCTAGTGAAGGAATCTCCCAAGTCCGATTCCCAGTGTAGATGTGAGGTATTCTTAATAAAGTCAATTTTCTAGTGTAAGGTGTTACAGAGAAATGAGATACCTATTTTGTGTAAGGGATGAGTGGGTTAAAAAGGATCGTATGGTGTAAGGTAAGGAGTATATTGGTTTAGGTTTAGGTAGGGAAGATAAGCAATGGGTTTTCCATAGGTGAGTAAAATATTCAAAGGCTGGGAGTGCAAACTCTTTTCTCAATTGGAAGAAGGTTTTTATTTTGGAATTGGAGAACAGGTCTTGAATGTGTAGGATACCTTTGCTTGAACACTTGGATAGCAAGAGGTCTGGCGTTAGTTGTGAGAGAACTCCTAGCGGGATGAGGGGAGATATGGTTTGCGAGGGTGGTAGTGCTATTTCTGTAATTGTTTTCCATGCACGGGCTGAGGCTTTCTTTGTAGGGAAAGAGCATTTGGTATATTGCTGCCTAAAGGGATCCATAAAATCCAAGTTTTTAGGTCTGATCTGAGGAGTGAAGAGGATTCTATTTGTCCCCAGTGGGTGTTAGGAGTAAGACTAAACCATTCTCGTATTTGTGTTAGTATGGTGGCTTGGTAGTAATCTGCGAAGTCTATATATCCTGATCCTCCTGCTAATCTATGTTTGATAAGTTTCGAATGGGCACTTCTGGGTTTCTTACCTTGCCAGATGAACTTGTTTAGGATGGTTTGTAGGGACTTAAAGAAGGATTGAGGTAGTGGGTAGGATGGGTATTGTTCTAAAAAGATAGAGCAATTGTGGGAGGTGGTTCATTTTGAATGATGCCAGTCTCCCTGACCATCGCAGTTCGTGTCGCGTTAGTTTTTGTAGATCAGCCTGCAGCTTTTTGGTGAATGTTATATAGTTAGACGCAAAAAGATGTTTAACTGATTTGGTGAGTTGAATGCCCTAGATATGAGACACTTTTTCTGCCCAGGTGTAAGGGAACTGAGATTGTAGTAGATGTGTAGTCGTAGCATCTATACCTAGGTTGAGTATGAATGATTTGGTTTAATTTATTTTGTAGTACAATATCTTGCTGAACCATATGAGAGTGTCTTGAATTGCTGCTAGGGAAGAGGTTGGGTTGGTGACCATTAGGATGACATCGTCGGCAAATAAACTAATTTTGTGTTGGGGCCTATTAATTGTGAAGCCAGAGATGAGGGGGTGGTTCTGATGTGTTCTGCTAGAGGCTCCACAAGTAGATTAAAGATCAGGGGGGATAATGGACATCCCTGACGCGTGCCGTTGGTTATTTGGAATAATTGGGATAGCATTTCAGAGGAGTATAATTTCACAGAGGGTGTTGTGTATAGGGCTAGAATAGCTTGTAGAATGTTTCCCTTGAAGCCGAATTTGAGAAGCACTCTGTGGTGATAAGTCCAGTGTATCCTGTCGAACGCCTTCTCTGCATCCAAAGACAGAAGCAGAGAAGGCGTTCTGCTGGAATCAGCGTGGTGGATAATATCTATAAGCCTTCTGGTAGCATCAGGCGCTTTCCTTTCTTAACTACTTAAAGACCAGACAGTTTCACCCCCTTCCTATCCAGGCCATTTTTCAGTTTTCAGTGCTGTCAAATTTTAAATGACAATTACTCAATCATGCAATACTGTACCCAAATGAAATTTTTATCATTTTTTGAGACAGATAGAGCTTTATTTTGTTGATATTTATTTACCACTGGGGTTTGTGCTATGTAATGGAAAGTAAGAAAACATTTTTTTCTTTTTTTGTTATAAATATTTGCAAATAAATATTTTTTTCCTCCTAAATTTAGGCAAAAATTGTATTCTGCTACATTTCTTTGGTAAAAATAACCCAAATCAGTGCATATTATTTAGTCTGTGGAAATGTTATATAATCTACTTTATACAGACTGCCTATCTCATTTCTTGAGGCCCTAAAATGTAAGGACAGTGCAAGTACTCCCCAAATTACCCCTTTTTGGAAAGTATATAGACCAGGGTATTTAGTAAGAGGCATGATTCGTTTTTTTATTTTTTTTTGAGCAGTCATTTTTTGCCACAATTTTTGGGAAAAATTAAGAAATTAAAAATGTGTTTTTTTCAAAAAGTTGTCATTTTAACAAGTTATGTCTCACTCACAGCATAAGCATACTTAGAATTACACCCCAAAACACATTCTACTATGCCTCTCGAGTATAGGGATATCGCCTGTGTGAGACTTTTTCACAGCCTAACAAGGGCTTGGGGGGCACACCCTAAGAAATGCATTAAAGATGGTTCAGCCATAAGACCATACAGACAGAAAAAAGGAATACAGCGCACACATGCAAAAATTACATTTAACTTTTGGTATGTGTGCGCTGTAATCTTTTTCTCTTTTTCACAGCCTAGACACATAGAGAGGCCCAAAATCCATGAATTACGTTCAGGCATTCCAGGGACATAAATTATGCGTCTGTAGAAAAAGTAGAGGTGTCCGCTGTGCGCTTCCAGTTTCCTGTACACCTCGGTCTGTACACCTTAGTAGTATGCACATGGAAATCCTCTTGTAACTCTATCCTCTGTAACTCGGCAACCCAAAGGAGATTACAGGGTGTGGCTGTGACAGTTATTACAAGATCTATTCAAACACCCTACTGAACAACGTCCAAAAATATATTTTTTTTTTTTTTGTGGATTATGCTACATCTAGTCTTGTTGATTCTACATTGATGGTCATAGAGTAACCATTACTGTTTAAACCTGATAACGCTGTCAGTGAAGTGGTGGCCTTAGAAAGATCTACCTGTGACCCGATTTCCTTCAAGGATATCCCTTATTACTTTGCAGAGGTCATTCAGCTTGCCCAGTTGACCATCCTAGCGATAGGTGGTCCCGAGTATCTGGTAAGAGTCTCCTATTACCACTCTCGGTGTGACAATGAAGATAACTTGGTGGAGGTTTCTACTATACTGATTTTGGATTTTTACCATCACATGGACTTATATTTTATCAATCTATTGATTTATGTGCTTGTAAATTTTGCACCTTGCACTTTATATTACACTTAATGAGCTGTTATTCAGCTGTTTATAGTGAATATTTTTTATTTTAGCTATCTAATCTATTGATTAGTCTTGTTTTTGCATATTTTTCAGTAATGTTAATGTGGTCACCATTTAATTATTTATTCATGCACTGATTAGAGCGATTTATTTTTATAGATATACAGTATCTCACAAAAGTGAGTACACCCCTCACATTTTTGTAAATATTTTACCATATCCTTTCATCTGACAACACTGAAGAAATGACACTTTGCTACAATGTAAAGTAGTGAGTGTACAGCTTGTATAACAGTGTAAATTTGCTGTCCCCTCAAAATAACTCAACACTAGGGATGGGCTATCTGTTCGAGTCAAACATGAGTTCGACTCGAACATTGGCTGTTCGCCCAAACGGCGAACAATTTGGGGTGTTCGCGGCAAATTCAAAAATTTAAAGTGCTAATTTTAAAGGTTAATATGCAAGTTATTGTCATAAAAAGCATTTGGGGACCCGGGTCCTGCCCAGGGGACATGTATCAATGCAAAAAAAAGTTTTAAAAACGTCAGTGATTTTAATAATGCTTAAATTGAAACAAATAAAGTGAAATATTCCTTTAAATTTCATACCTGGGGGGAGTCTATAGTATGCCTGTAAAGTAGCACATGTTTCCCGTGTTTATAACAGTCTGAGAGCAAAATGACAATTCTAAAGGAAAAACAAGTAATTTAAAAGTGCTAGCGCTAGTGCCAGCTATTAATGAATTGTCGGTCCCGACAATACACATAAAAGTAAAATGAAAGTAATTAATAAATAAAAAAAAAAATGCGTGGGGGTCCCCCAAAATTCCATTACCAGGCCATTCAGGTCTGGTATGGATATTAAGGGGAACTCCGTGCCAAAATTTAAAAACAATGGCGTGGGGTTGACCCCAAAAATCCACACCAGACCCTTATCTGAGCACGCAACCTGGCAGGCCGCAGGAAAAGAGGGGGGGAAGAGAGAGTGCCCCCCCTCCAGAACCGTACCAGGCCACATGCCCTCAACATGGGGAGGATGTCCCCATGTTGATGGGGACAAAGGCCTCATCCCCACAACCCTTGCCCGGTGTGTGGAGTGTACTCACTTTTGTGAGACAACAGAAAAATGTGAGTCCAAGAAAATGTTCCCAAGATAAATGTAATTACTTATGTACAGCCATGCATTTTTGAACAGCAAAGTATTGGATGCCTATTTCTCAAGTGCTGTTTATAAACAGCACTGCAAAAATCACCATTGGGCGGCCAGTGTGCCATTTAATAAATGCTAGCTTGGTTCGCATACACAGTGTAATGAGACAATCTATGCAGCTTTCTACCATGTGATTTCTGTCATAACCAATCATAGCAATCACAAAAGTAAACAGAATAGTGTTTACATTGTAGAGCCTTCCCCTTCCTCTTACAATGAATGAAAGGGAGGATGATAGAATAAATTGATCATTTATTCTTTACTTGCAAATAAAACATTCATTTGGGTACAAAGTTGCATGATGAGTATATGACCCCAATGCAGGTGGCACAAGTTGTTCCCTCTGCGTCTTTTTGTTTTTGAAGTTTTAGGGAACCTGGGACCCATTTTTATATCTGGTGGTCCTGCCCAAAAGCCACAAGATTCTGGACCCAGGTCTACTCATTGATCAGATCAGTTCTAAGTGTTTCACTGGGATCCCTGGGAAGCCTGGTTGCATAAACCCATTCTGTCCTTGATTAAAGCCCAGGGGAAGCTAGAGGAGTTTGGTTTTTTTGGCAGCTCGACAAACATTGGCAAAAGCTTAGTGTCAGCCTTTCATAATATTGACGAGGTCAAACAGCGTCTCACGGGAACCATGGTCAATGAGAAGCTCACATTTATCTTAATGGATACCCACGCTAAGTTCTTGAAGATTTGGATCCCGTGAATTGTCTTTAATAACAAACTTGGCCTGCCCTGGACTACTCTGTGCTATCCATATGACTACTCATATAGTTTGAGTGGGTACCACGGTGGACTGGATCATGTGAGAAACCTTCCTCTTCCCTTTTACCCGCTTTCCCTTTTCTCCCCACAAGCAGATCTCTTTCGTCTCCCCCCCTTCTTTCTAACCACAGGCCGTTGTAGGCGGCTATTTCTCACTCTCCCCTTCTGATATCTTGTCCTATTCTTGAGCATTTCTGCCTGTCCCCCACCCCCTCTTCTGCTCTTGCTAAGCATTGTTGGGCAGGATACTCCTCTACTTGGAAGACTTTTTTGTTGTGAAGAGGCTAGAGATGTAAAATTTCTGGAAATGTTGAAGCCATGGGTAAAAAAGTTTTTTTACATTTTTTTACATTTACAAAATTTACATTTCCAAAAAAAAATAAAATAAAAATTCAGTGTGGTGTAGTTTTACAAATCGAAAGTCATTGTGTTACACCGAGAAGGTGAAATGCAGTGTATAGAAAAGTATTATGCTTTAAACAAGAGTATAGCTTATTCAGCAAATAAACTAAATTTGCTGTTTAAAATTGTATTTTTTATTACAAATAGAATAACAAGGACTGTATATGATAAGAACATTTTACCTATACATGAGAACAGGAACCCCCCCTCTTTACCCTCATAATAATGTATAAGCTTCTTGCCAATATGCATTTTCAGTTACTGACAATGCTGAACCAGAATCATATACTGTATTGCTCTTGCAAGAGCTTGATCAATATTCTCCTGATTTTCAGATGACATTTTATCTATAAATGAAGGGATTGTGTATATTTGGGAGGCAGGGGTTTGTAACACTTCCTTGCTTGAAGATGCTGCTGGTTAAGAAACAATTTGTGATGATCTAGAAGCAGCAGAAACATTGATTCTGGAATGGGAACTCTGGAGGGAACTGTACTCACACTTATATTATGATCATCATCATTTCATTACATAAAGTATTTTTTAGTATCTTTAGGGCACCTCTGGCATGAAGGATGTGTTAAGTCATACTTGTAGCGTTTGGAAAATAATATTTCTTCTCACAATATTAGCAAACTGCAGCTTTGCTCTCAGCAGAAATTGCATTTTGGAAATGTTTCCAAACTCTAGATGTTGGTCCCACCATTTTACTGAGAGGAGGAAAAGAAATAACAATTTATCGAGCACTGCAGACTATAGGTGAACATTGTGCTGTAATGGTGGAGAACATTAATAGGAATAATGTAAAGGTTAAATAGGATAAACTAATGTTAAGTTCAACCATTAGGTTCATTCTTTGAAATGAAAGACACCAACGATCCAGTAGCATTCTTTGCAAGTACGGGTTTACTTAAGAATAATACATACGGATACAGCGTACATTGGTCCACAGCTGCAGCTGATGCTGCAGTTTTTATACATGCTCCATAACACACCAGTAGTTATCACGCTGAAGATATTCAGAGTGGTTAACTGTTTATTCAGGTATGGTACACCAAGCCCCCCAGAATTAAGCTAGAGCAATTGCAGTACCCGAAGGAGAGGGGGGGCCTCGCCCTCCCCAACCCTTGGATATATTACCTGGCAGCACAGCTACAACACCTGATAAGTGCCATGGCCCCCTTGCCGATGGGCTCATTGGCTAAGCTCATGCTGATTGGCTCGGGGGCGGAGTCTATTCCCGAGGGACTAGAAGCCCAACATTTCCAAAGGCCCAACAAACAAATGCCCACGTATACACTCCTTCAGATGGTATGGAATAAGACTAAACAATTACAAAATGTGACTGGGTTCACAGCCTATAGCCCGTTATGGGGAAATGACACATACACAGAACTGGCTAAGATCCGACAGCGACCCAGGTGGTGCCCCATGGGTATTACTCACTTGAGACACATTTTTCATAATGGGACCTTGCTCCCTTTTAAGGACCTACAATCCAAATATGCACTGCCTTCCAATATGCTATTTTATTACTTACAATTACAACATGCTGTTAGAGCCCAAGGGGATGCAATGGACTGGTCTCAGTCCCCCACCCCTGTCTTTCATATGTTACAGGACGCATCAGATACTAAAGGTATAATTTCACAATGCTATAATATGCTATTGTCGTCATTCTTAGAAGGGCACCCTACGAGGGCAGTAGCACAATGGGAGACAGACTTGGGCCCCATTAGAGGGGAGCTGTGGGAAGAGGCCCTGCAGGCAGTTAACACCTGCTCGTTAAACGTGGCTCAAAGGGTCTCCCAATTGTATATACTATTGAGAGTACACTATATCCCTGTGAAGCTTTACAAAATGGGCAGAGCACCTGATCCATTATGCAGCAGATGTAGAACAGTGCCTGGGGATCTGATTCACCTCCTCTGGCGTTGCCCCAAACTCCATAGATATTGGACAGAGGTCTTGGCCACAGTGAATTGGGTGTTCCAGACCAATGTCCCCCTTGACCCACTGAGTTGCTTATTGGGAGTTCTGGAGGTGGTAATTGCGGAGGAGGGGACGAGAGTTGCCTTTACCCGAGCTCTGTTTCAGGCCAGGAAAACAATACTCATAATGGAAAAATACATATATCAGCATAGGGGATGTCCTGAAAGATTTGACAAACTATGGGGCCCATGGCTCGACACGCCAGGAATAAGCCCCATGGAGCTAGTTCATATGAGGCTTTTGAGAGACATTCAGGTGTAAAGAATGATGAGGGAGATAGCCGGTTGCTAGATTACAGGACAGGAGCAGTACGAGAACATAGCTGGAGAGGAGCTATCGGCAGAGGGTGGAGGTGTGACGTAACAGGAGAACAAATGAATAGTCTAAGCAGAAGGGATACATGATCAAATGCTGAATTTAAAAACTGAAAATTGTAATACTGGATCGTAAAGTGGATAATCAACTATATGGAAGAAGTGTACTGTGATGCATGTTTGATTGTATTGTTTGTTTGTGAGCAATAAAAAACTTTTTAAATAAAAAAAATATATATTTTCTCTGAAAGTCGTGTAATTTCCCTCTCTTCCTCCAATTTTGTTGTTTCCCTATTTTAATCAATTCACCTCGCATGGTGCATTTATGTGCCTTCCAAATGATCAAAGGATCCATGTTGTTCATCACATTGCAGGTGAAAAAGTCAGAGAGATGTTTCATTAATCATGTAAGTAAAACAGGGCCAGTTAATAAGGAAGAATTTAGTTGTGAAAGGTTTAGTAGGAGGGGGGTCATGTCCATGGTCACAGAAATAGGTGCGTAGTCCTATAGGGATTGAATACCTATATGAGTCTTTTTGACTGTGACAAGGTCTCTTTGGGTAACAAAAAAGTAATCCCTGCCATCTGGATGTTGTAAATAGCAAGTTTCTAGCAGCTGTAGGGAGTTCAAAAGTGTTATGAGCTTTTCAAGTATTTTGTAAGTGACACGATGTCCCTGACAAAGTGTCTAATCCTGGGTTCAAGGGAACGTTAAAATCCCCACCCATAATAAGACAACCAGAGAACCATTCAAGTTCACGGAGGAGACGTTGACAGAAGGTAATGTAGGACATGTTTGGGAAATACACATTGGCTAATGTGACAGGTTTCCCCTAGCACCTTTGAGAAATAAGTACCTACCCTCTGGATCTGCCAATTGATCCATCAACTTAAAGGAAGCTTCTTTGATAACTAATATTGACACTCATTTCGATTTACAGGCATTATTAGATGTGTGGTAAACCGTCGTGAAAAAGAGGTCAGTGAAATTGGGGATGTGTTGAGTTTTGAAATGAGTCTCCTGTAGGCCTAAATTTTTTAAGCTCCCTCAAAAGTGCTGTCTGTTTCTCTGGGATATTCTGGGATATTCAGCTCCTTAACATTGTGTGACACCCCGTAGGGCAGCATCCCAAGGATAAGTATGTCATTGTCTAGGACTCGCACAAAAGGGTCTAAAATTGATAATAAATCTGAATCATACTTCAGAGATCTGTGGCAAAAGTGTTAAACACTAGAAAGGAAAACTGGGTTAAGGAAAGTAAAAGGAAAGTAATGGAGGAAAAAGAATGTAGATAAAACAATTTTAGATAGTATACACTATCTGAAAGATATCAAGTAAGATATCAACTAGCAAAACTATATGCTAAGTTTTTACTCGGTGGGGGAAGTGGGAGGTGTCGGCAAACCAACAGAAGAAAAAAAGTTAGATAAGAATACTATAAATGGAGAATAACATCTCACAGCTATTAAAAACACATTCAAATTGAACTTAAAAATCAACCCTGAACCTCCTGGACATCACAACAACCTTCAGAGACCATTATTTGTACAATGGAGAAAGAAAGAACATCTATGAGCGTCATTTTCTAGCTAAAGGCCTCCATTCATGAACTCGGCCTCAGCCTGTCTAAATGACCATTGAAAGAGGGATAATGGTAAGGGACAAGACCCAGGGCTTAATTAGAACCAAATGCTCAATACAGTCAACAAATGCAGCCCAACGCCTAAATTCTTGTATCATCCTCAGTACACATTTAGCAAGAATTTGTTAACTTTCGACTCAAAGTAGATAATCCATGAATAACCTTTAGTAAACTGAGATCTGGTTGTTAAGCGGGGAGATAATGGTATTTCTGAAAATCTTTATTAAAAGGTCCAGATCTTCAAACCTAAAAGAAAAGTCAGATAACTAGAACAATTGCAAAGACTTAAGACTCCAAGACTCAAAGACTCAAATTAAGCATAAACCTCAACATCATCAGTGGTTTCCACTCTGGAATATGGGTGCATAGAGGTAAAGAATAAAGAACTGGATTCCACAGTAGCCAGCATCTGATCAGGTTTCATCGGGAGCTCTAGATGATTAGGAGTGTGGGGTTGGACCACCATGGAGGGTATGCTTAATCTTCTTGGCTTGATTTTTATCAGGCAAAGTAAAAGGAGAGTGAGGTGGGCTCCTTTCCAGGGACGGCAGACTAAATTCCTGATACCACTATGGGAGCTCAACTGGACCAAGTTGTAAGGAGTCACAGAAATCAGGAAGATTGTCTGGTGTTCAGAGTAGATGTTGTTTCCCATTGTACGTGGCACTCAGGGTAAAGTTAAATCGCCATGTATACATCAGGCATTATTCCATCAATATTTCTAGCAGGGGGTGTAACAACTTGCGTTTTTTTAATGTGATCTGAGATAAGTCCTGGAACAGCATGATATTCTCTCCATTAAAGAATGATCATTTTGTCTCGCCTTACACAGAATATCCCTTTTTAATGTAAAATTTTGCAGGCAACATAAAATGTCTCTCGGTGGTGCGGTGTCAGGACAACGTGCCCTCAGCGCTTTATGAGCACAAACTCAATCTCTGTATATCTTCAGGTCATTCCAGGAGACTATGGAAGATTATTAGTAGGGCCGGTATGATTTGGTCACTATCTACGGATTCCGGGACCCCCAGACTCTAATATTATTTCTGCATCCTCTATTGTGCAAGTCCTCAAGGTGTCTGTTAATTTCAATAAAGTGAAGTGAGTGTGAAGCTGTAACTGTCTCCAGCCTTTTTTTTTGCTTTCTCTCTGTGTTTTCCCACTGCCTCAGCAGAGGTCAGTTGTTCAGCCAGCAGATTTTCTTTAAGATCAGTAATGGCTGCAGAGAATGTCGATTTAATGTCTGTTGCAAAGCCTGACATGTCTGTATAGGTAAGAGGGAGATTAAAGCACATGTGATTTTCCTACCGTGTCAGGTCATCTTGCCCATGCTAGCACCAGGAGGAAGCAGGGAATCAGGCAAAAAGCTGTGAGAATGTTGGAGCTCCTCTATTGTGCAGCCATCCATGCAGTGTGCCAAGCCATGCCCTGATCTGTAACAAGTGAATGCTATGTTTTGAGTACCTCAAACGTAAAATGGATGTGTGCCATTATGAATATAAAACAGGAACCAATAAACCACCAAAAGAAATGAAAACTCCAAAATACCAACCTCTGAAATTAAAGCAATCTTTTTTTAAAAGGAAAGCATTGCAGCAAAAAAAAAGAACTTTTCTATAGATAGCTAAAGCTGACTGCTGACTTTAATCGACAACAAATTAAAATAAATAAAATACAAATAAAAAAGCCCCTGTGATGGGGTTGTGCCATGTCACAGTGTAGAGAGGATTTGGTGTCACCCAGGGTCGTCACCAATGTAGGTTGAAGGTCTCCAGGATGTGTGACTCATTAGGAAAAAGCTGGCCTTGAAGTTTTCTCCAGGACTGGTAAATCCTGGTATGAGTTCTGGAGCCCCAAAACATTGTAGAATATTGGGAGGGTTGAAGCTTTCAATCCTGGGCCCATGTTTTGATGGTAACTAGCGTACTGATTGTGCAAGCCTTTTGAATATGAGTGATGACTATGGATCAGGACCCCACCTTGTAGATGGGAGCCTCTGCCCAGGAGTAAAACCTGATACACAATATGAGTTTTTTTCAATCAACCAAAAAACTGTTGGCTCCGGTAAAGTTAGAAAAGCGATCTCCCCTGCTGAGCTATTGTGTTTTGACATGGGGACAGCCCCCCTGACAGAACTCACCAATAAGCGTTCTCCGCCATTGGCGGTTGACTGCTGATTTTCCAGCGTGCTCGTCCGATAGAAGCTGGGCAAACAGTCGGTTTCTGTCAGACAGGGTGGCATACACACGGGCCAAATTTTTTTTTTGAACCTGCTGATGTCTCCCAACATTTGGCCCGTGTGTGCAGGGTGTGAGTCAATATGGCTGGAGGCAGTTAGAGCCAGTGCATGTGTTCACTGAAGGAGGCAGAAGTAAAGAGCATTTGTTTTGTGGCTTTAAAAGTGTAATGCTGAATAACCACTGCAAAGAAAAATCTGATGTAAGACACTTTTACTTTTAAATAAAAGTGAGTAAAGCAAACCCTGAAATCGCGCATTATTGACTCGACCCTTGATGCCAGACCTCACACCCCCAATAATAAAAGCAACAAAAAGTGTTAATTGTCAAAGTGCTTGCAGTCATAATGAAATTACAATTTCCTAATTGGCCCAAAATTTTTGTGCAGTTTATCAGTTTCCCTACCATTTCCCTACGGCAAATTGAATACATTGTCACTATGGCTGCTTTGTACCTCTCTTTTATAGTAAGTGGACTTGCTTATACAAACACCCCCTTATTGGACTATGCTGGCCTGCTGGTAATAAGTTAAAGGCCATGCAGTGCATTATGATCTAAAACAATTCTCCCAGGCTCATTTGTACCTAAATTTATTGATAATAGGCTTGGCCTAAAACCAATGTTAGCACCAAACCTGAACCTTGTCCCTATTTATTACATTTGGGAATAAGACTGCAAAATATGAATTATTTTCCCATTTGTATACTATTTTATTCCTGTCCAAGCATATTCTGACACATTGCCAATAATAATTTATAATAGAGGGCTTTAAGTCCTATCTAAGTTTTACTAAACAAAATTCCAGAAGTAGAATAGGTGTGATTCTCTTTTAGTAGGAAATCAAAACTAAAAATCAAAGGTGTGATACAAACTATTACAAATAACCAAAGTGGCAATGCAAACAGTTTAAAGCAAAATGCCAACAGTATCTAAAATTCTAAATATCAGCTGCCTACCTAAAAATGTGTTCTGCATAAATATTCCCGGAAATTATTACAATCAGAAATTGTTTAGGAATTTTCTGGGGGAAAATTTTGGTGGTTTGCAATATAAATTGTATACTATTCAATTTATTCAATTATTTTCTATTGAAATTTCGGAAAATTGTTGATCAGTCTTCCAAAAACATTTTTCAGTTCTTTATTCCTCAGGCTGTATATAATTGGATTCAGCAGTGGGGTCAATACAGTGTACAGCAATGAAAAGAATTTAGTCATATTCCATGATTCACCCTTACTGGGTACCATATAAACACTCATGAGGGTAACATAATAAACAGAAACAACAATGAGGTGGGAGCTACATGTGGAAAAAACTTTTTGTCTCCCAGTAATAGACGGGATTTTATAAATGGTAAATATGATATAAGCGTAGGATATAATGATAATAAAGAATGGAATTACAGCTACAATAATAACCAAATACAAAATTTCCAATTGAACAATTGAAGTATCACCACAGGCAAGTCCCAATATTGGATCAAGATCACAGAAAAAGTGGTCAATGACATAAGGACCACAAAACTGCAATTTTGATATGGTTATCGTGTGAATTAGCGCAACCAAAAAGCTTACAACCCAACAGGTAACAACCATAATCCAAGATAACTGGTGGTTCATTATCAAATTATAATGCAATGGTTTACAGATGGCCAAATATCTGTCATAAGACATCACTGTCAGAAGAAGACTATCCAAGACTTCCAGTACAGCAAAAAAATAATACTGGGTGATGCAATCAGAAAAGGATACCTTAGTCTCTTTCACCAAATTCATGTGTAGCATGTTAGGAAGAATATCAGTTATTAGTAAGATATCGGACACAGCTAGCTGAGAAAGAAAAAAGTACATGGGAGAATGGAGGGATTTGCTGTAGGACACCAGTGTGATGATCAGGAAGTTTCCACATATTGTCATAAAATAATTCACAAGGAAAAGAAAAAATGCCACAATGTTAATGTTTTGAGAAAATTGAAATCCTAAAATGTGGATCATGGTAATTCCAGTCATATTTTTCTCATGCATAACCTGAACACAAAACATTACACAATTGTGATATGGGTTGTCCTGTTGGTGAAAATGACTTCAATTCGTGCTATGGGGGAAAGGGTAAAGGGAAAGGGGGAAGGGAAAAGGATGGGGAAAGGGGGAAGGGAAAGGGAAAGGAGAAAGGGGGAAGGGAAAGGGAAAGGAGAAAGGGGAAAGGAAACGAAAAGGGGAAAGGAATGGGAAAGGGGAAAGGGGAAACGAAAGGAAAGGAAAGGAAAGGAAAGGAAAGGAAAGGAAAGGAAAGGAAAGGAAAGGAAAGGAAAGGAAAGGAAAGGAAAGGAAAGGAAAGGAAAGGAAAGGAAAGGAAAGGAAAGGAAAGGAAAGGAAAGGAAAGGAAAGGAAAGGAAAGGAAAGGAGGACTAGGAGACAATAGCAAATAACACTCCAATTTTAATTTATGCAGTTTGCTAATTGCTTATACATAAGAAAATAGTGAAGTGCTCCAAAAAATGTGCAATCAAACCAATTAAATATACAAAAAAATGCTGCTTAGAAGCAAAAAATGAAGATAGCTACAGTAGTATAAAATGCCATAAAAAGTTATAAAAATATCATAGAGCTCTGAATAACAATTTATATATTTTATAGAGAAGTTAATGAATTTCCCTCTACAAAAAAAAATATTCAGATGACAGAGGGTAGCAAACCCAAAATACAATTTTAACAAAATCAGCAGAAAAGGTATAAGGCACCTATCACAAGCCCACACAAAATAGCATATTTTATTATTCTAAATATATATGTAACACATTAACCCCAATATCAAACCAGTTCCCCTCCACCCAACTCAATAAAAGGTAAAAAAAATCAATGTTGTTGCTTTAAAAAATCCAGAGAGTGCTAAACATGTAACTGTCAATCAAAACTCTAGAGTTCTCCCCTAAAGCTATGATCCGCATCCAGGGCCATTATTCTGCTCCTTTAACCATTTCCAGGGGAACTAGACAGGGATGCCCTCTCTCCCCCCTGATTTTTGCGATTGCAATTTAATCACTAGAAGTGGCCATCCGACACAACCCAAATATACAAGGGGTTTCCTGTGGTCTCCAGACCCACAAATGTGCCTTGTTTGCGGATGACATCCTCATGTTCATCACTTTACTCTTAACTTCTCTCCCCAACCTGTGCAAAGTTCTTACAGATTTCTCTGTAAACTCAGGGCGTATAGTCAACCATTCTAAATCCCAGGCCCTTAACATATCACTTTTCTCAAAAGAAGTCCCCACCTACAAAATTAATTTGAGTTTGCTTGGAGTAAATCATCCTTCAGATATTTGGGAATAACCCTTACAGAAAAAATTGAAAACCTATACTCAGCCAACTATCCCCCTATGTATAAAAAACTTGAATTGGACTCGAAAAACTGATCCTACTGAACTATCCTGGCTAGGCAAAATTCACTCAATTAAGATGACGCTCCTTCCCAGATTGCTGTACTTGTTCTGAGCCTTCCCCATTTTAGTCAGGATGGACCAACTAAGATCCTCCCAAAGGAAAATGATTCAATTCATCTGGGGTGGCTCGGGCTGCAGGATTCCCCGTAGGACCTTATTTCAACCTAAACTTAAAGGAGGGCTGGGCCTACCCAACCTCCTATGGTACTTTCAATCAGCTAGATTAGCTCAATTGTCTACGGTTTATTCTAAAATTGAAAAAACAGACTGGATCCAACTTGAAAGAGAGGCAGTTCCATCCTTCACTCTTGATTTCCTCCTCTGGATTCCCCCCAAGGAGCGACCACCAATTTTATCTCCCATCCTATAGCAAGCCCTTGCCCTATGGGACAAATTGAGACCCTCGTCCTCCTTGACCTCGGATTACCACCCACTGGAGCACATTTTCTACAACCCAGACTTTCCTCTGGGTCTAGACATAAGGTCATCCAGGTGGTGGTTGGACAAGGGAATGTACCGAATTGGTCACTTTTTTAATTCCATGGGTCCTCTTTCCTTGAGCTATTGTGTGAGCACCCTGGAACAACCGAACTCAGAAAGATTCAGACACAGACAAATTACTAATTTCCTAAACAAAATATGGACCAACAAACCAAGCCCCCCCTCCCTTAAAGCCTACGAAAGATGGTGCAGTCAGTCTGGGGAACTAAGGGGTGGAATCAGAGTAATCTACCAGTCTCTTGCCAACCCAACTGACAAATCCTCCTACATGATAGCCTGGGAAGATGAACTTCAGATACACTTGAATATAAAAAATTGGCAGAGGGTCCACTCCAGATCTTATGGCGGTTTTCTAAACATCTCCCTAATAGAGGCTAACCTCAAGGTAATGTCTAGATGGTGTTATACTCCCTCTAAGCTGGCTTCCATCTTCCCAACAGCAAATCCCCTATGCTTCTGAGAATGCCCCCTTCGGGGTACCATGTCCCACATATGGTGGGAATGCCCTTGAATAAGGCAATTTTGGAAAGAGATCTTTAACATGATCTACAAAATCACTGACTGCCTCCTCCCTGAACCTCAACCATAGCCCTCTTGAAAGATGACTTGCCAAAGACTCACAAACACACCCGTAAATTAATTCTCTTCATCCTTACTGGTGCTAAAATAACCATTGCTAAAGCATGGAAGCAACCCAGGGTCTCCCTTGCAGTTGCCACTCACAAAATCTCATGGATTATGTCCCATTAATACATTTGTAACAGTAGCTGCTTTCTTTTTCCTCTTTATAGTTTGTACATAGAATGTAGTTAGACGAATAAAACAAAAATATGTTTTGTATATATATATATATAATGTATGTAATAATTGCCTAATACTTCTTCTGGTGATTTATTTTTAACCCCTTAATGCCGACCTCACACAAATATTCGCCCCCCACTAGACTGGGCTTTTTTATGCATATTTGCCTACCTCTCTTTGTGAAGGGAGCGTGCCACATGGTCTCAACGAGAGCCCCTTGCCCCTGTACTAATGATTGGTACCCTGATTCCAGGTCACCTGATCCCTGTGATAGCCTCTGATTGGCTTCCACAGTGATCAGTCAATGTGAAGCCAGCCCCCCATGTTTTCTTTTACTGTGAATGGAGAAGTGAGATTCATCATATCTCTCTTTTTCCTTGCAGAGAAAGAAAAAAATAGTGCGGGCGAAAAAAAAAATAATAATAATAAAAAAAATTAAAAATTCCAACAAATACCTAGATCAAGGTTTGAACTAGGTAGGTCAGCACCAGTTTGGGTCAAGGACAGGGTCTGGGCTGTACTACAGGTTCAAACAACAACTAACATACACATATGTGGTATCAGGAGCAGGAACATTTATTTTGGGTTGTTTTTTGGTGGAAGGTTATTGAAGCAGCAATAAATATACAGCTATATTTTTAAAAAATATATATTTTTTAAAATCATTTTGGGCCAGTTTTCCTTTGATAATAAAAAAAATCAGAATCAGGAGATATTAATTACCATTTACCACCAAATCAAAGCCCAATGTGTCCTGAAAAAAACAAGGTATAATCCACCTGGATGCACAAAGTACAGTAGTTGTGATGATAAAGGTAAAATAAATAATAATGGACTGGAGAGAAAAGCTATTAGTTACTGCCTCTACATATATCAACCACCAAAAAGGTAGATGACCAAGATAAAAAAAACAAAAGGTGGAATTGGCGCTGCTAGTGTGAATATGCTTACATATGGCTAATAAAACTAACATACAAAAAAAAACACAAACAAAGCATAACACAACCTTAAAAAATGGCACCACCTTGATACAAAAGTGCTAAGTGCAAAATGCATTTGAAACCTTACCATGAAGCAAAGTGCTATTGTGCAATATCAAATACAATCAAAATATTACAGTGGTAATAATAAACATGTAAAAAATCCATAAATTCAAATAAAAAGTCCATGAGTTCATATAAAAAAATCGTTGCTAACGTAGTGAAATAAGTGCTGCTGTGAAGTGCATGCAAACAGGCAAAATTTTTGTGTCACAATTGTGTCACACTCACGCCCCCCCAGAGGATTTCTAATGTCTCGTAATATTAAACCTTTCACACCGACCATACACAAAACTGTGGCCTCGGCTTGAAGGGGTTGTAGCGGGTGATGCATCCAGCTGCACGCATCACTTCAGTACCGTTTTTGTAGAGCCGGTGGTTGGCTTTCTTGAGATAACAACTGATGCAGCTAAAAAGCCGCACGGCTGTTATCTTAAGCAGCACGAGGGAACGTTCCCCCCCTCCCGCTCCTTCCGTGGCTCTCCCGTCCCACCGGGAGGTCTGAGTGACCAGCAGACACGTGCGGTGGCTAGCCAGAGAGCCGAATGAAGCCTGAATCAGCTTTGATTGCATCTCGGATCTAGTAACCTGGAATCGATGTCATGACATCACTTCCGGTTTACAGAAGACTTAAAGGCGCCAAATTTAAAAAAATTACAGTATTCAAAACAGCCAAACTTGGTGTTTTAACCTCTTAACAACCAGCCGCCGCAGTTATACTGCTGCAGGTTGGCACAGCTGCACAAACCGCCGTAGATGTACGCCGGCCACTTTAAGAGGTATAGGGCGCGCGTGTGCCGCTGGAGCCATTGTGCATGGCCGGGGGCCACGATGTCCGCTGGCGACCCGCGATCACTCCCCACAGAGACAGAATGGGGATCTGTCAATGTAAACAGACAGACCTCCGTTCTGTCAGGAAAGTAGAGAGAGATCTGCTGTTCCTGGTAATCAGGAACAGCAATCTATCTCTATTCCCTGTCAGTCCCATCCCCCACAGTTATAAACACCTCCCCAGGAAACACTTAACTCATTGATCGCCCCCTAGTGTTAACCTCTTCCCTGTCTGTGACATTTATATAGTAATCAGTGGCTATTTTTAGCTCTGATCGCTGTATAAATATCAATGGTCCCAAAAAAAAGTGTCAAAAGTGTCCGATCTGTCCACCGCAATGTCGCAGTCCTGCTAAAAATGGCTGATCACCACCATTTTTTGTAGATGCTATAACTTTTGCGCAAACTAATTAATATATGCTTATTGCGATCTTTTTACCAAAAATATGTAGAAGAATACATATTGGCCTAAACTGATGAAGAAATTTCTTTTTTGGGGGGGATATTTACTTTTTTTAGCAAAAAGTAAAAATTATTGTTTTTTTTTTTTCAAAATTGTCGCTCTTTTTTTGTTTATAGCGCAAAAAATAAAAACCGCAGAGGTGATCAAATACCACCAAAAGAAAATGGAGAAAAATAAATAGTCCTACAATAATGGAATGGATGTGTGAAATGAATGAAATACAATATATGGAAGAGCAGATAAGGGGAGAGGGGTCAGAAAAGGACCAAAAGTCCATAATGTGGCATCAATGGGAAAAGTTTCAGACTTCGATAAAAATGATACAATTTTTGTGAAAGGGAACAAAACACATCGTAGAAATGGGAGAGATCCCTTTCTTTCCCCTCCCTCCTTTTTTTTTTTGTTTTATAGCAATATCTGTATAGAGGGAATATTTGGAAAGTAAGATAGTGATGAATGATAGGGATGAATGGATATGTATGAGCACCTGTACAGAGTGTATGTTTGGAAAATTAAGATAGGGATGAATGATAGGGATGAATGGGGTATGGACATTGTAAAGAAATATTTGTCAGATGATTTAGTATAGAACTGGTTATTAGAAATGATGGTGGAATGATGATATCTTACGGAGAGGATGCAATATAATAACAAAATGTTCAATTTGGTGATGAAAGATATTTATATGTATTTGTATAATTGTTTTAAAAAAATAATAAAGGGAGATTGAAAACAAATACCACCAAAAAAAAGCTCTATTTGTGGGAAAAAAAAAGGACATGAATTTTATTTGGTTACAGCATCCCACGACCACGCAATTGTCAGTATTATCACAAAAAATGGCCTGGTTATTAAGGGGGCAAATCCTTCTGGGGCTGAAGTGGTTAAATACTTTTAAGTTCAAAGGAGGGATTTAGGGTCTCATAGACCTTTCCATAAAAAGTACCTTGTACTGCCTATTACTGTCACAGGAGATGTTTACATTCCTTCTGACAGCAAAAAAAGTGATCAGAATTTTTTTTTCAAAGAGACAGTGTGAAAAAAAAAAATTAAATAAATAAGAAAAAATTAAATAAAAATGAAAGCGCCCCATCCCTCCGTGCTTGCCCGTAGAAGTGAACGCATACATAAGTCGCAACTGTAAATGTAAACAGTGTTTAAACCTCACATGTGAGGTAATGCCGCGATCATTATGCCGCGTACACACGGTCGAACTTTTCGTCTACAAAAGTCCAACGGACGCCGACGGACTAAAGCTGGCTGGTAATCCGTTCGTGTGTGGGCTTCTCCGGACTTTCAGCAGACTTTTTCAGCCTCAAATCCGACGGACTTTAGATTTGAAACATGCTTCAAATCTTTACGTCGTAACTACGACGGACCCGAAATCCGCTCGTCTGTGTGCTAGTCCGACGGACAAAAACCCATGCTAGGGCAGCTATTGGCTACTGGCTATGAACTTCCTTATTTTAGTCCGGTGTACGTCATCACGTACGAATCCGTCGGACTTTTGTGTGGTCGTGTGTAGGCAAGTCCGTTCGTTAGAAAGTCTGCTGCAAGTCCGCCGAAAGTCTGTCGGACAGGCTGTCGGACTTTTGTAGACGAAAAGTCCGACCGTGTGTACGCGGCATTAGAGTGAGAGCAATAATTCTAGCACAAGACCTCCTTTGTAACTCTTAAATAGTAACCTGTAAATTTTTTTAAAGCGTCGCCTATGGAGATTTTTATGTGCTGTAGTTTGTCGCCATTCCATGAGTGTGCAGAATTTCAAAGCATGACATGTTAGGTATCTATTTACTCAGCATAACATTATCTTTCATATTATACGAAACATTGGGCTAACCTTACTGTTTTGTTTTTTTTAATTCATGAAAGTGTCTTTTTTTTCAGAAAAAAAATCGCTTTTGAAAGACCGCTGCGCAAATACTGTGTGACATAAAATATTGCAATAACCGCCATTTTATTCTCTAGGGTCTCTGCTAAAAAGAACACATATAATGTTTGGGGGTTCTAAGTAATTTTCTAGCAAAAAAATACAGATTTTAACTTGTAAGCAACAAATGTCAGAAAAACGCTTATGCCCTGTACACACGATAGGATTTTCCGATGGAAAATGTGTGATAGGACCTTGTTGTCAGAAATTCCGACCGTGTGTAGGCTCCATCACACATTTTCCATAGGAATTTCTGACACACAAAGTTTGAGAGTTTGCTATAAAAATTTCCGACAAAATCAAATCAAATCCGTTGTCGGAAATTCCGATCGTGTGTAGACAAATCCGACGCATAAAGTGCCACGCATGCTCAGAATAAATTAAGAAATGAAAGCTATTGGCTACTGCCCCATTTATAGTCCCGACGTACGTGTTTTACGTCACCGCGTTCAGAACGATCGGATTTTCCGACAACTTTGTGTGACCGTGTGTATGCAAGACAAGTTTGAGCCAACATCCGTCGGAAAAAATCCATGGATTTTGTTGTCGGAATGTCCAATCAATGTCCGACCGTGTGTACAGGGCATTAGGCATGAAAGGGTAAAGCTTAACAGAAAGAAGTATGTGGGTGATAACTGTTCTGGCCATGAGAGGGAAGGTGTCTATGGTGAGGTGGAGGGTTTCTAGTTTAATAGAGAGAGACACTGGTGTGAAATATTTAAAGTCTTGATTCCATTAGGATCTAATAGATTTACAATGCAGCATAATATGGATTAGGGAGCCTACAGAACCACCATTTCTTCAACACTGATCTGAGTTGGCATAAGAAATGTTAAATAATTTGTTGCCAAAATATATTTGCAATACAAGCTTAAAGCATATAAGCCCAAAAAACAAAATGAAATATATTGTGGCTTATCAATTTTTAGATTTGCTGGCTGAATTAGCTTTCTTTTTTCAGACTTTTTTCTTTACTTTCACATGATAATCCTGTAAGCAACACACTCCCTTTTTTCATTATATCTTTAGGGGTGGCAATGATTGTCAACCATGCTGGACTTCAAACATGCCTGCCTTTGTTCAACTTTATTACAATGTACATGGGACATAGGGGATTAGTCGTTAACAGAAGGAAGATAACATTGTTTTCCGCTACCAGTGCAGCTTGCAGAAAGTTACAAGGAAACTGAATTTCTGGCAAGATTAACAGTTATTTGTTCCACTTGCTTAAAATGTTCTTAGCCTAAAAAAAGAAAATGAATGCAGCTGCCACATCTGAGAGCTGGCAAGCTGTAATATATAACATTTTTTGTTCTTGGGTTTAGTTTTGCTCTGAGGCTCAATAGGTTCTTTAAAAGCTTGCATTGTAAATATTTCAAACTTACCATCACAAGGCACTTCCTTTTCTAAAACTGAAACTATTTAGAGTATATCCACACTGTATGTCTCTGCATTAAATGAATAATGTTATGATTATGCAGAGTACATTGTTTTTATACATCAGTAGAATAGATTATAGAACAACTTTTGGGAATATGAGATGTTTAGGGATATTTCTGTGGGATCAATTATTAATAAAAATATGTATTTCTCCAAAATCACTTATCTTCCTTTGAGAAGCTCTGGTTGTGTTCATGTCTTAACCTCTGATGACACTTATAATCTGACACTGGCAGTTGACCTATTTTCTTGTGCTGATGGTAATGGCACAGGGGTAGGTGGGAAAGGATTGACATTTTTAGTTTTTTTTTTTTTTTTTTTTGTTTTTATTTATTTATTTATTTTTTTATTTAATTTTTTTTAATTTTTATTTTATTTCTCATTTTATGTTTCATTTTTTATTTGCCATTCTTTATCTCACTTTCTTATTTTTTACTTTTCATTCATCTTTTATCATTTATCATTATCACTTTATACACATGAGGGGTCATTTACTATAGCACCGCAACGATAATCAGCACTAATTAGTGCTAACTACTGTGAATTAGCACTAATTAGCGCTAATTGCACTAATTAGTGCTAAAACTGTATTTACTATAGTGCTGGTAAAAAAATACTCCCAAAATCGAATCTACTATAGTTCCCTGAAAACAAATAGCGCCCAAACCCTTATGCCCCGTACACACGGTCGGATTTTCCGATGGAAAATGTCCAATTGGAGCGTGTTGTCGGATATTCCGACCATGTGTGGGCTCCATCGGACATTTTCCATCGGATTTTCCGACACACAAAGTTGGAGAGCAGGAGATAAAATTTTCCGACAACAAAATCCGTTGTCGGAAATTCCGATCGTGTGTACACAAATCCGATGGACAAAGTGCCACGCATGCTCAGAATAAATAAAGGGATGAAAGCTATTGGCCACTGCCCGTTTATAGTCCCGACGTACATGTTTTACGTCACCGCGTTTAAAACGATCGGATTTTCCGACAACTTTGTGTGACCGTGTGTATGCAAGACAAGTTTGAGCCAACATCCGTCGGAAAAAATCCTAGGATTTTGTTGTCGGAATGTCCGAACAAAGTCCGACCGTGTGTACGGGGCATTACTCTGCTAAAACCTGGAGTAGTGCACATGAAAATAATGTTTAGAGCATGATATAATTATAATTTATAATTACTGCGCTGTCCTATAACTAAAGTGATAATAAGCCGCGCTGTAAACTAAACAAGTGATACATATAATATTGTGACTGTGCAAATTTATACATAGAAATATGGTTAATCAAATAATGAAGGATTAAGAGTCCATTCAAATTGATAATCAATATCCTCGGTGCAATTATCACACACAACACCCAAGAGTAGTGATAAAGGAAAGGATCTGTCTTCCACCTCCACACAGACTGCCGCTTACCAGCTTGTATGGATCTCTTAATTATAGGAGATCATATGCACCTATGGCTTAATATCCAGCCCGGGCCTTTGGTTGCTCTCAGTTAGGATCCCAGCACCTTTTCAGGGGTTGGTGGCTCAATCAGGAGGTTAGTGGCAGATATTTCCCAGAAAAAATCATAAAAAGAAGGCTTCCATAGCGTAAAACCATACAGTATTTATTTTACATTTGAGTAATACCATCATATGCAAAGTACATGCTGCAAGGCAAGGTAAAAGGTGAAGCCGGCCGGCATTCTGTAACAGCCTGTGGTTCCGAGAGTTCCGTGTATAGCGGTGACGTCAGCACGTTGCTCCTCCCTACGCCTTTCGTCACAGCTGACATCGTCCTGGGGCACGGGGCATGATATAATTGCATAAATGGTAAACTGAAATATGCAGTATATTTTTTAAAGATAATCTGCTTTTAAACTGTGTGAAAAACTGATTTCTACACTGAAATATCTTTAAAAGTCTGAGAAGAGATAAATTCCCTGTTTCTGTACAATTAGGTGCCAACACAACTGAGCATGCTCAGACCTGCAAATAGCTCTCATTTTAGCTCCAATATCTTTTTTACAGGGAGCTATAATAAATACCAAAGTGAGCACTGTGCTAAAGAGCATTTTTTGGAAGTGAAAATCGGTGCTATTATAGTCCAATGCAAATTTCAGTCATTGATTCTAATGGAACAATTGTAACTTCCCCAAATAAATTCTTTTGTTGAGATGAAATGTATCTTTCTCTGAAATACATTTTCAGTTGCAACAATGTTGCTTCTATTTAATCTATTTTGTTTTTAAAAAAGAAGTATGGGTTTCAGTTTCTTTTTAATTCACACTTACCTCGGTGGATGGAGCATCAGACCGATGCTGCAGCTATCCCCCTCCCTCTCTGCACTGAGAACCGAGCCACCAAACAACGCCGATGACTCAGTTATCAATCCTCCCCGAGAGTAAAGCTGCTGACTATCAGTGTCATCAGTGTCAGTGTCTCTCCTCTCTGCTTCTCCATGCTCACTGGAGCTCTGAGCTGTGGAGGGGCGGGGAGAGGCTGTCTCAGTGTCTGAGCGGTTCACTGAGATGCTGAGACTGCCATCAATCAAGGCAGCTGGTGGATCCAGACTTGAAAGTTGGAATGATGTGGTGCCTTGACTGATGGCAGTGACGTTAGCGGAGAGCGGACTTCAGTCTGCTCTCCGCTGAAAATAAGTCAAAGGAGTGCAAAACGAATTGCACTCCTGTGACTAGGGATGAGCTTCGTGTTCGAGTCGAACCCATGTTCGACTCGAACATCGGCTGTTCGATCGTTCGCCGAATTGCGAACGATATGGGCCGTTCGCGCCAAATTCGTGTGGCGCGTCACGGCCCATAATTCACTGCGGCATTGCAGTGCATTGCTTGCTGATGATTGGCCAAGCATGCACTATGACCCGCATGCTTGGCCAATCACAGCGCCGCCTTAACAGAGAGCCATAATTGGCCAAAGCCAAGGAGGCATTGGCCAATTATGGCTCAGGGGATTTAGTACACGCCCCACACTATATAAGGCCGCCTGCACGGCGGCCCTGTGCAGTGTGTTCCGGTGTGCTTAGAGAGAGAGAGAGACAGTGTCATTTCATTTGAGTTAGCTAGATTAGGCAGGACAGTCAGTCAGTTAGCTGCACTTAAAGTGTATTGTGTATACATATGCATCCCAGGTGTTGCATATATATATATATATATACACTGTATTCAGTTTAGCTAGATCCGTTCCTGTTATCTTCTAGACTATTTACATTTAGTGCAGTGCTACCTGCTCACAGTGTTCAGCTAGATCCGTTCCTGTTATATTCCTACTGACAGGCAGGCTTGTCTTGTTACAGTATTTTGAAGAAAATTACTGGTGTTCTTTTGATCCTATTAGTACCACAGTCAGGCAGCTAGACTATTTACATTTAGTGCAGTGCGTCCTGCTCACAGTGTTCAGCTAGATCCGTTCCTGTTATCTTCTTACTGACAGGCAGGCTTGTCTTGTTACAGTATTTTAAAGAAAATTACTGGTGTTCTTTTGATCCTATTAGTACCACAGTCAGGCAGCTAGACTATTTACAGTTAGTGCAGTGCGTCCTGCCCACAGTGTTCTGCTAAACCTACAAGTAAGTGGGGTGCATCCACCTCACAGTGTTCAGCTAAACCTACAAGCTAGTGGGGTGCGTCCTGCTCACAGTGTTCAGCTAGATCCGTTTCTGTTATCTTCTTACTAACAGGCAGGCTTGTCTTGTTACAGTAAATACAGCTACCTGAAGAAAATTGCTGGTGTTCTTTTGATCCTATTAGTACCACAGTCAGGCAGCTAGACTATTTACAGTTAGTGCAGTGCGTCCTGCTCACAGTGTTCTGCTAAACCTACAAGTTAGTGGGGTGCGCCCTGCTCACAGTGTTCAGCTAAACCTACAAGTTAGTGGGGTGCGTCCACCTAACAGTGTTCAGCTAAAGTACAAGGTTGGTGGTGTTCTCATACTACAGGCAGGCAGTTGATTTTGCTAGCTGCAGTATCAGTACATATATATATATATATATATATATATATATATATATATATATATATCCCAGCTTAGTGCAGCTACAGGCCATTAGTATGTCTGGAAGGCCAAGAAGGAGAGGCAGACAGTCACAAGCCAATAAGAGAGGGCAAGCAGGCTCTGTGTCTAGTGCTGGTCGTGGAGACGGTGCATCCTCATCAGCACGTGGCCATGGGACACGCTTGGCCTTTTTTTCGGCAGCTGGCCATGTTGAGCCGCAACATGCGGAAATCTTGGTCGAGTGGATGACCAAGCCGTCCTCATCCTCCTCATCCTCTCTCACCCATGCCCAGGGTACTTTGTCTGGCAAAGCAGCGGCCTCTTCCCTTGGCTCAATGTCATCAGTGACTCCTTCCCTAGCCCCACCATGTCCTCCTGAGGAGTCCCTCGAACTGTTTTGACCACAGTGTTGGGTACATGCTCCAGCGTTTGGAAGGCTCTGATGATGATACTGAGCTCGATGAAGGCAGTAACACGAGCACGGACAGAGGGGGTGCCCAAGAAGGACAGCAATCTGGCAGTCATGCTCCCCCTGCTGCAGCATACTGCCAGGTTTGCTCCAGTCATGAGGAGGGAGGGGATGATGAGGTCACTGACTCAACGTGGGTGCCTGATAGGAGAGAGGAGGAGGAGGAGGAGGAGGAGGCGGCACATCACCAACGAGGCAGGATGCCCTCCAGGGGCCAGCCTAAGGGCAGCACATTGACTGCATCACACCCCAAAGCTCCACATGTGCAGGGCGCTGCAGTCTCTGCGCGTTATTCAAAAAGTTCTTTGGTGTGGGCCTTTTTTGAGACGAGTGCATCAGATCGCACCGCTGCTATTTGCAACATATGTCTCAAGCGTATCTCGCGTGGCCAAAACATCTCCCGCTTGGGTACCACATGCTTGACCAGACATATGTTGACCTGCCATGCAGTTCGTTGGCAAGCGTATCTAAAAGACCCACACCAAAGAACAAAGAGGACCTCTGCTTGCTCCTCATCAGCTGAGATTTCCAACCCCACTAGACCTTCAGTCCTCTCTGAGACCTGCACTGAGAGGAATGAAGGTGTAGAATTAGGTGTGTCACAGCCACGTACTTGTGGGCAATCTGATTTTGGTACACCGACGTCAGATTGTACCAGGCAAATTTCCCTGCCCCAGCTGCTGCACCGCCGAAAGAAGTTTGCTCCCAGCCATCCACATGCCCAACGGTTGAATGCTAGCTTGGCAAAATTGCTAGCACTTCAACTGCTGCCTTTTCAGTTGGTAGACTCTGCCCCCTTCCGTGAGTTTGTGGAATGTGCGGTTCCTCAGTGGCAGGTACCCAAACGCCACTTTTTCTCACGGAAGGCAATTCCGGCTCTCTACCAGCATGTGGAAGGCAATGTCCATGCCTCGCTGGACAGGGCGGTCAGCGGTAAGGTGCATATTACCGCTGACTCATGGTCCAGCAGGCATGGACAGGGACGTTACCTAAGTTTCACGGCGCATTGGGTGACTCTGCTGGCAGCTGGGAAGGATGCAGGACAAGGTGCAGTAGTGTTGGAGGCTGTTCCGCCACCACGCCTCCAAAATGCTAATGATTGTGACACACCTCTCTCCTCCACCCCCTCCTCTTCTTCTTCCTCCATGGCCTCTTCCTCGGAACCAGCGGTGCTCCGTAGTCGTTCAAGGGGCTACGCAAGTACGCAGGCCAAAAGATGCCATGCGGTGCTTGAGCTGGTGTGCTTGGGGGACAGGAGCCACACTGGGGCAGAGGTTCTGTCAGCTCTGCAGGGGCAGGTTCAGAGGTGGTTGACGCCACGCCAACTTAAGGCAGGAATGGTGGTTTGCGACAATGGCACCAACCTCCTCTCTGCCCTCCGACAGGGACAAATGACCCATGTGTCCTGTTTGGCTCACGTCCTTAACTTGGTGGTGCAGCGGTTCTTGGGCAGGTACCCGGGCTTACAGGATGTCCTGAGGCAGGCCAGGAAAGTCTGTGTGCATTTCCGCCGGTCATATAATGCCAGTGCTCGGCTGACGGACCTCCAAAAGGAGTTTAACCTGCCCAAGAACCGCCTAATCTGTGACATGCCCACCAGGTGGAACTCAACGTTGGCCATGCTGCAGCGGCTGCACACGCAGCAGAGGGCCATCAATGAGTACCTGTGCGACTATGGCACCAGGACAGGGTCAGGGGAGCTTGGTTTTTTTTCCCCACGCCAGTGGGCCATGATCAGGGATGCATGCACTGTCCTGTCACCATTTGAGGAGGCCACGAGGATGGTGAGCAGTGACAGTGCATGCATCAGTGACACTGTCCCCCTTGTCCACCTGTTGGAGCACACGCTGCGTGGAATAATGGACAGGGCACTTGAGGCAGAACAGAGGCAGGAAGAGGAGGACTTCCTTAGCTCTCAAGGCCCCCTTTATCCAGACAGTGTTCCTGCGTGCCCGCCAATCACACAGGAAGAGGACGAGGAGGAAGAGGAGGAGGAGGAGGAGGAAGATTGTGTCAGTATGGAGGTGGAGCCTGGCACTCAGCATCAGCAGCAGTCTTTAAGGGATCAGTCCCAAGAAACACATGGACTTGTACGTGGCTGGGAGGAGGTGGCTGCGGACCATGTCGTCCTTAGTGACCCAGAGGACTCCGGACCGAATGCCTCAGCAAACCTACGCTGCATGGCCTCCCTGATCCTGCAAAGCCTGTGTAAGGATCCTCGTATTCGTGGTATCAAGGAGAAGGACCAATACTGGCTGGCAACCCTCCTTGATCCACGTTACAAGGGTAAGGTTGCGGACCTTATCTTGCCATCGCAGAGGGAGCAGAGGATGAAACATCTTCGGGAGGCCTTGCAGAAAGGTCTGTGCAACGCGTTCCCAGAGACTGGGAGGTTACAAACTCCTGTTTCTGGACAACGTGTTGCTGAGGCTTCGGTCAGTCAAAGAAGGAGCGGTGGAGAAGGTGGCCGTCTGACCGATGCGTTCAGACAATTTTTTGGTCCGCAGCCCCAAGGTATGATCGGTTCCAGCAACCATCGCCAGCGTCTGTTTTACATGGTGCAGGAATACCTAGGGGCAAGATCAGACTTGGACACCTTTCCCACCGAAAATCCTCTGGGTTACTGGGTCTTGAGGATGGATCACTGGCCAGAGCTTGCACAGTATGCAATTGAGCTACTGGCCTGTCCTGCATCCAGCGTTCTTTCGGAACGCACATTCAGTGCTGCTGGAGGCGTGGTAACCGATCACAGGGTGCGTCTGTCCACTGACTCGGTCGATCGACTGACCTTCATAAAAATGAATGAGTCCTGGATCACCACCAGCTACCAAGCACCTGATGCTGATGTAACCGAATAATTTTTTTTGAAATCTCAGATCCCTTCAAAGACTGCCTATGCTGATGCTGAGTGACTATCCCTGAGTAATTATCCTCTTCCTCCTCAATCATCACGCTGATAGCTTGTAAGAACATTTTTGGTTCTGGGTGCCACCACCAGTGCCTAAGGCACAATTTTTCAGCCTCTGTTTAACAGGGGCGTGTAATTACGATTTTTGATGTAATACTTTGCAGCAGGGCTCGTTCCTGCATTCCAACTAGAGTGTCTGTGAGGGGTTGCAGTGTTGTGGCACCAGCACCAGTGCCTAAGGCCCAATTTTTCAGCCCTTGTTTAACAGGGGCGTGTAATTACAATTTTTGATGCAATACTTTGCAGCAGGGCTCGTTCCTGCATTCCAACTAGAGTGTCTGTGAGGGGTTGCAGTGTTGCAGCACCAGCACCAGTGCCTAAGGCCTAATTTTTCAGCTCCTGTTCAACAGGGGCATGTAATTACAATTCTTGATCTAATATTTCACAGCAGAGCCCTGTGAGGGCTTACAGTGTTGTGGCCACAGCAACACCTAAGGCCCAAATTTCTGCTGAGTATATAGGGCAGGACCCTACTTTCAAACAACTAACTTACAAACGACTCCTACTTGCAAACGGAAGGAGACAACAGGAAGTGAAATCTACCCCTAGGAAGGGAAATTCTCTCCTGTAAGAGTTAATATGGGAAAAACATTTCTCCTTTCCACTGATGCTTTCCAATCCATTGGGACAAAAAGTGAGGTGAAATCTTCTGAAGAGGAGGAAAGACAGCAAAACAAATGTCACAGGGGTGATAACCCTTCCCTATATTTTCCAAAAAGCTTAAAAAAGATTTTTGGCTGGAGCTAAACACGTTAAAAATGTACCCGTTCAAAATTACAAAGAGATTCTACTTAACAACAAACCTACAGCCTGTATACTGCTGTTCAGAGTATATAGGGCCTGGTGGCCCCACACCTTTCCTTATTTTAATTTGGGTGCGGGGTTCCCCTTAATATCCATACAAGACCCAAAGGGCCTGGTAATGGACTGGGGGGTACCCATGCCGTTTGTCTCACTGATTTTCATCCATATTGCCAGGACCCGACATTACATTAAACCCGCAAGCAGTTTTAAATGAGATTTTTTCCTTTAAAAATGACATTTGGTGCAGGGACTGTTCTAAACACGGGAAACACGCGTCACTTTACAGGCATACTATAGACACCCCTCAGGTACGATATTTAAAGGAATATTTCACTTTTTTTTTTTTACTTTAAGCATCATTAAAATCACTGCTCCCGAAAAAACGGCCGTTTTTAAAAGTTTTTTTTGCATTGATACATGTCCCCTGGGGTAGGACCCGGGTCCCCAAACCCTTTTTAGGACAATACCATGCAAATTAGCCTTTAAAATGAGCACTTTTGATTTCGAACGTTCGAGTCCCATAGACGTCAATGGGGTTCTAACGTTCGTGCGAACTTTTGGTCCGTTCGCAGGTTCTGGTGCGAACCGAACCGGGGGGTGTTCGGCTCATCCCTACCTGTGACCCATAGGAGAAACCCAGCCAAACAAGCTCAGGCTGAACTTTTCCTTTAGGAATGCTAGAATGTGGAATGTTTTGATGTTTTGGTAAAATATATTTTTCTCTGTCACTTTCACTTGTTACTCTCCATCTCACAACAATCTTTATCCAAACTCACAGAGGTGTCTTTACAAACCACAAACAATACCATTGCTGATGCAAATTTAAAATGAGTCAGAATTTTTTGTGCTTTTTATTATTTCCAAATAATCATAATTTGAGCCCAAAAAATGTGATATGTGTACCAACATCAGAAATCAAAATGTAATTCCCAAAAATTTGAGGGTAATATCACTATTCTACACTCACCCACAAAGAACCACCAAATATCACAGAAAGCATCAAGAAGAATAACTCTTGATTAATGTAATTCCACCACCTATATGTCCAAAGAAATGCAGTATTTATGTGTATTTATGTGTAGGAGGTTTTCACATGTGTCAGCTCTTTGGCTTAGAGGTTAGAACTTCTGCTGAGCATCTGGGTTCAAATCCCAAAAATGCCGCTTCATGTAGAAAAGTTGTCTTATCTTCCAGGTCCTAAAACTGTCTAAATGTAGTATTTATGTGTAGGAGGTTTCCACCACCATTGTAAATCTTTCCAGATATACTATCTAGCCAAAAGTATTGGGACACCAACGCCTTTACACACATGAACTTTAATGGCTGCCAAGTCTTAGTCCGTAGGGTTAAAAATAGAGTTGGCCCACCCTTTGCAGCTAGAACAGCTTCTGGGAAGGCTAGGAAGGCTGCCCATAAGGTTTAGTGTGTCTATGGGAATGTTTGACCATTCTTCCAGAGGTGCATTTGTGGGGCCAGGCACTGATGTTGAATGAGAAGGCCTGTCTCGCAGTCTCTGCTCTAATTCAGCCAAAAAGTGTTCTATCGGGTTGAGATCAGGACTCTGTGCAAGCCAGTCAAGTTCCTCCACCCCAAACTCACTCATCCATGTCTTTATGGACCTTGCTTTGTCCACTGGTGTGCAGTCACGTTGGAACAGGAAGGGGCCATCCCTAAACTGTTCCCACAAAGTTGGGAGCATGAAATTGTCCAAAATGTCTTGATATACTGATGCCTTAAGAGTTCCCTTCACTGGAACTAAGAGGGCAAGCCCAACCCCTGAAAAACAACCCCACATCATAATCCCACCTGCACCAAATGATTTGGACCAGTGCACAAAGCAAGGTCATAAAGATATGGATGAGTGAGTTTGGGGTGGAGGAACTTGACTGGCCTGCACAGAGTCCTGACCTCAACACAACATAACACCTTGGGGATGAATTAGAGCGGAGACTGTAAGCCAGGTCTTCTCATCCAACATCAGTGCCTGACCGCACAAATGCACTTATGCAAGAATGGTCAAACATTCCCATAGACACACTCCTAAACCTTGTGGACAGCCTTCCCAGAAGAGTTGAAGCTGTTATAGCTGCAAAGGGTGGGCCAAATGAATTTCGAACCCTACAGACTAAGACTGGGATGCCATTACAGTTCATGTGCGTATAAAGGCAGGTGTCCCAATACTTTTGGCTAGATAGTGTATCTGGCAAGATTTACAATGGTGGTGGAACCCTCCTACACATAAATACTACATATTGTATATTGCTTGTGACACTGAGAATGGCTATGGACTTAGGGCTGGTTCACACCACAGAGATACAGACAACATGTGTGAGGCTGCCTGCTGGCTTAATGGGTAGCAATTCCATCTAGCAGCACTGGGGTTGCTGGTTCAATTCCCCAACATGCTAATGCTTGTGTTGAAGTTTATATGTTCTCCCTGTGTGGGTTTCTCACCACAATCCAAAGACATGCTGGTATTCTATTTTGTCTCTTGTCAAAATAGTCTCTAATGTAAGAAAGTTAGTTTTGGACTTCAGATTGGAAGCTCATTGCAGCCAGGGACTGATATTAATGTTTGTTAGTACTAATCATGTCCAGGGACTTGGACATTTAAAATTGTAGGGTTTACACTGCACAGGTACATATGCTTAGAAAACTGTTGCTTTGTTTATGTGCATGCAAATGGCCTTCGATCTTTGGCCTGTAGTTGGAGATTTGATGCACATAGCCAAGGGCTAACACAGTTGCAAATAGTATTATGTGTTCCTGCTCATCAGGTGCAATCACTTTAAACATACATGAAGAGACAGATTGAAAGATACTGGTGGGCGTGTACTTCTATTGGTCATGTGTCAGTGTGCTAACAATGCAACCTTATATAGGGCTGCAGTAGGGGGGGTTTGTTTGGCCTGAGAAGGCCAGGTTTTTTGAGGTGATTTGTGGGGGAGAAGGAATGATATTGTGCATATTGACAAACGCCCAACTAGGGCTGTTTGTTTGCTGAAATTTGTGTGCATTTTTCCATCAAAAGTGGGTTTATGTGGCCATGCTGTCAATGTTGTGTTTGTATTGTTCCTGTCTGAACAAGCATTTGTGGTTTGGGAGCATCTGTTGACTCTACTCTTTGATCTCATTGCTTAATCATGTACCCAGAAATGTAGCTTCCAGCAGAACATGGTCACCTATGTTTGTGTGTGGATTGTGGGCTGGTGGTGGGTGTTATATTTCGAATACGTACCTTTTTTAATATTATGTTGGAATGCTTTGTAAGAATAATGACTTAAGTATGTTTCTATAATCTTGCAGATAAAAATGATGTGGACTAGTGGGTGAGTTGTAGTATGAAATGTTACCCGTTATACACTGAAATAAAGCTGTGTCCACTCCAGGGTTTAGATCAATTTTAGACTGTAAGCTCTTTTGAGCAGGGCCTTTAAAACCCAATTGCTAACTGTTTTGCTAAATGTAACACCATATATCCTGTAAAAAAATGTTTGAAGCTAGTAATTGAATGTACATAATTTTGTTTCTGCTGGCAAAATAACATTATTGAGCTTGTTTAATTTGTTTTTTTTTCTCTTTTCTTTCTTCTTTTTAATTAGTTTTGGGGATGGTGGATTTGGGGAAGTGCAATATCTTTCTTTTATAACTTATAATTTCTATATGTATGTATTTGTGCACCAAAAAAATGAATCTCTTGAGCACACCTGCAATTAAATGATAAAGGTAACATCTTTATATATAACAGCTGTGGAGAATTGCAGGTAATTAATTCAGCTGGTGGCTAGGCAGTGTTGTATATGTCAGCCCTGGTTCATATTGGTGCGATTTGACATGCAATTTGACATGTCCAATCGGTGGCAATTGCACCGTTCTAATTGGTGTGGCAAAGCAATTTCCAAAAGTAGTTTCTGTACTACTTTTTGGCGACATCGGGGTGCGGTTTTTGACATCAGTGCAGAAACCTGCACAGATGTCTCTGAAATTCCCCCTGCAGTCGCGACTGACATGCGGGAATGAAATCATGTGAGTTCAGCTGAACTCGCACGATTTCCTCCTGCTGTCAGTGTGAACCAGGGCTCAAACTGGGCCTTTGTCTTTGTAATTCACCTGCTGTAATCCCAGGGACACCATTTCTTATCGAACTCCCTTAAGTTTACCTTCAAATATCATTATACAGTATCTTACAAAAGTGAGTACACCCCTCACATTTCTGTAAATATTTTATTATATCTTTTCATGGGACAAAACTGAAGAAATTACACTTTGCTACAATGAAAAGTAGTGAGTGTACAGCTTGTATAACAGTGTAAATTTGCTAGCCTCTCAAAATAACTCAACACACAGCCATTAATGTCTAAACCACTGGCAACAAAGGTGAGTACACCCCTAAGTGAAAATGTCCAAATTGGGCCAAAAGTGTCAATATTTTGTGTGGCCACCATTATTTTCCAGCACTGCCTCAACCCTCTTAGGCATGGAGTTCACCAGAGCTTCACAGGTTGCCACTGGAGTCCTCTTCCACCCCTCCATGATGACATCATAGAGCTGATGAATGTTAGAGACCTTGCGCTTCTCCACCTTCCATTTGAGGATGCCCCACAGATGCTTAATAGGGTTTAGGTCTTGAGACATGCTTGGCCAGTCCATCACCTTTACCCTTAGCTTCTTTAGCAAGGCAGTGGTAGTCTTGGAGGTGTGTTTGGGGTCATTATCATGATGGAATATTGTCCTGCGGCCCAGTCTCCGGAGGGAGGAGATCATGCTCAACTTCAGTATGTCACAGTACATGTTGGCATTCATGGTTCCCTCAAGCTCCCCGGTGCCAGCAGCACTCATGCAGCCCCAGACCATGACACTCTCACCACCATGCTTGACTGTAGGCAAGACACACTTGTCTTTGTACTCCTCACCTGGTTACCACCACACACGCCTGACACCATCTAAACCAAATAAGTTTATCTTGGTCTCATTAGACCACAGAACATGGTTCAAGTAATCCATGCCCTTAGTCTGCTTGTTTTCAGCAACCTGTTTGCAGGCTTTCTTGTGCATCATCTTTAGAAGAGGCTTCCTTCTGGGACGACAGCCATGCAGACCAATTTGATGCAGTGCACTCAACTCCTGTGCACTCAACTCCTGTGGTGGACCATGGCAAGGCCTGTTCTGAGTGAAACCTGTCCTTTTAAACCACTGGTGGTCTTGGCCACCGTGCTGCAGTTCAGTTTCAGGGTCTTGGCAATCTTCTTATAGCCTAGGCCATCTTTATGTAGAGCAACAATTTTTTTTTCGGATCCTCAGAGAGTTCTTTCCCATGAGGTGCTATGTTGAACTTCCAGTGACCAGTATGAGAGAGTGAGAGTGATAACACCAAATTTACCACACCTGCTCCCCATTCACACCTGAGACCTTGTAACACTAATGAGTCACATGACACGGGGAGAGAAAATGGCTAATTGAGCCCAATTTGGACATTTTCATTGAGGGGTATACTTTTGGGGGTTTTGTTGCTAGCGGTTTAGACATTAATGGCTGTGTTTTATTATTATAGAGGATTTATATAGCGCCAGCAGTTTGCGCAGCGCTTTCCAACATGAGGGGTATACTCAGTTTTGTTGCCAGCAGTTTAAACATTAATGGCTGTGTGTTGATTTATTTTGAGGGGACAGCAAATTTACACTGTTATACAAGCTGTACACTCACTACTTTACATTGTAGCAAAGTGTCACATGAAAAGATATATAAAAAAATTACAAAAAATTACAAAAATGTGAGAGGTGTACTCACTTGTAAGATACCGTATGTAGAAATACAGAAAATAATTCTAATCGTGGTTGCGATCAAATTTTCACAGCTGCAATCAAAAGCGCGTGGCTTCACCTTCTGACCCGGAAATGAATCATTGTAATCACCCGGAAGTTCCTGTGCTGGTCAGGATCTCCATCTAGGTGGACATGGTGAGGTGCATCTTTAGCAGAGAGGATTTGCTGCTTATTTGCTGGGTAAGTGTAGGATATGTACTTGTGCTTACTAATATGTATGACTTGTTTCACAGTTGGGCAAATTTGGACCTCCGAGTTGTATGACAAGTTGTACCCCATGATTCTCATTGATAACCATTTATATCTGTGCTACTTCAAGTTGCAACAACTTCAAAGTAGTCCCTGTACTACTTTGGTGTGACTTTCAGGTGACTTTAGGTGCATAGGGCGCAATATTACACAGGCATTCCCAGAAGTTGGGGCTAAGTTGCAGCAGCAAAGTGGCAGCAAAATAGTGTGCCTTTCAGGTCGCAGCAGTGTTAATGAGATTCATTGATAATACCTTTGAATTAGGCTCTATTCTTGCTTGTGCATCCTGCAAGTGAGTCAAATTTGTCCCTGCACTACTTTGACTTTGATGCGACTTGAGGTCCATATACCGCAAGATTACACAGGCAGTGGTCACACAAGTGTAAATGGGGCCTAATTCAAAGGTGTTATCAATGAATCTCATTAGGTTTCTTTCACACTTGGCTGACTTTTCATACAACTTGAGGTCCATAAAGCCTCTTTCACACTAGTGCGACCTGAAAGTCCTGCGATTTTGCAGCAAATTATTTGTGATTTGAAGCAATGCCAGTTTAATCTGGAGGTCTATGGATGCAGGAGTCACAGGACCAGTCGCACAAGTGTGAAAGGGGCATTAGGGCCGGTTCACACTGCTGTTCTCTCCGACATCCGGTCACCCCTCTCTGCTCACCCATTTCCTTGAATCTCCTCCGGCCAGAGGGACACACCGAGTCGTCCTCTGTGTGGGACCCTTTCCCCATTCCTTAAGGCCTGCTTCTGGTGATGATGCATTGGTTTTCCCTTCGGAGTTGAGGGCTCTCTGAGCCAACAGCTGCAACATTCATCTTTTAATACTGTACTGGATATGATGTAAATTCATAAGCCATACTGTTTGTATGAGGTTTTTTACGTTCTGCGACAAATCGCATATACCCCTGATAAAGAAATAGTATCCCAGGCAAATTTTGAAATGCGTTGGTTTCTCTGTTGGATCTACCTTTCATTCAGCAGATCTCTGCGATTATTGTGTGTACAAATTTTATGTATTGCACTGTCTCTCATTTCCAGATCATTATACATTTGTATTCTATGTATGTGCTCATTATTTTATATTTTCCATTAAAAATGTATACTTTTTATACTCTTTCCACACTTCATTCACCATCTGCTCTATTTAAAGTCCCTCCCATAGGAATTTCTTTTTTTCAATTTGCTGAAATGTGATAAAAGTCAATAGTCGGTTTTTGACAATTCCTTTATTAAAAATGTCTTCTTCTTTACCCCGCTTCTTCCTCCAGCTTCCTCTGGTCTTGCTTTGGGTTTTCTTCCTCCTCCAGCAGCTTCTTCCCCCACGTCTTCCTCCATCTCCCTCTGCTTCTTCCTTCAGTCTTCTCTATCTTCCTCTGGCTTCTTCTTCCCCCACTTTGTCCTCTGTTCTTTCTCCTTCGCCGCACCAGCCACCAACCTGCTGAACATGAAAACAACAAACCTCCTCCAACGCTTCGGCCAGCTGATCTGTCCACTTCCATAGCGCACATTTCATATATAACTATGGGGCGTGGCCACCAAATGATGTCAGCAGTAGACTCCGCCCCCTTGTGACATCACTGACCCATCATGCCTCTGGTGGTGAAGTCAAAAGGGGCAGGGTCTCGGAGTGATTTCATGGGCCTAATCGCAGCATCGTAGGAGGTTCGTTTTTTGAATGTTCAGTGGGAGCTGCGGAGGAGAAAGCCCGGAGGATGAAGTGGGGGAAGAAGAAGACAGAGGAACATGGAGAAGAAGGAGGAAGAAGCGGAGGAAGATGGAGGAAGAAGTGGGGGAAGAAGCAGCTGGAGGAAGAAGGAGAAAATCGAAGGAAGACTGGAGGAAGATGGAGGAAGAAGTGGGGAAAGAAGACATTTTTAATAAAGGAATTGTCAAAAACCGGCTATTGTCTTTTGTCACATTTCACTGCTTTTTTTAGGTGAATGGGTAGGGGTACAATGTACCCGATACCCATTCACATAGGGGGGTGCCAGGATCTGGGGCCCCCTTGTTAAAGGGGGCTTCCAGATTCCAGTAAGCCCCCCGCCCACAGACCCCCACAACCACCGGGCAAGGGTTGTGGAGGTGAGGCCCTTGTCTCCATCAACATGGGGGCAAGGTGTTTTGGGGGGACCCCAAAGCACCCTCCCCATGTTGAGGGCATGTGGCCTGGTATGGTTCAGGAGGGGGGCGCTCGTTCACCCCCCTTTCCTAATCTGACAGGTTGCATGCTCGGATAAGTGTCTGGTATGGATTTTGGGGGGACCCCTACACCATTTTTTTTTTAATTTTGGCATGGAGTTCCCCTTAATATCCATACCAGACCCAAAAGACCTGGTATGGACTTGTAGGGGGAACCTACGCCATTTTTTTTTTTTGATTTTTACTCTATATTACCGGGAACCAGCAATTCATTACAGCCGCGAGCAATTTTAAATGACATTTTTTCCTTTAGAAATGTCATTTTGCTGCAGGACAGTAATAAACATCACAAAGATGCGCTACTTTACAGGCATAATAAGGACACTCCCAGGCATGATATTTAAAGGAATTTTTAATTTTTATTGTTTCACTTTAAGCATTATTAAAATCACTGCTCCTGAAAAAACATCTCATGTCCCCTGGGAGAGGACTCAGGTCCCCATACACTTTTAATGGCAAAGAACTTGCATATAAGCCTTCAGTGAGAACTTTGTATTTTGCAGGTTCGAGCCCCATTGACTTCCACTATTCCCGCATACGTGATCTGACAGGCATGTTCGCCGGCAATAGCGCTGCTTTCTATTTGCATTAGCGCCCAGATTCTGAGAGTTGAAGTCTAAATTGGGCACTATTTTCCAGGACCGCAGGATTATTTATTGGCGCTATAGCAAATAAATTCCCATACTGTATACACTATACCTTATTTTTTCACATCTATCTCTATTTTCTTCTTATTTATCACTCCCATTTCCTTCACATCCTCTTTTTCTGATTTCAGTTCACCTTTCACCCTTTTCGCACCTCACCTTTAGGGATGAGCCGAACACCCCCCGGTTCGGTTCGCACCAGAACCCGCGAACGGACCGAAAGTTCGCACGAACGTTAGAACCCCATTGACGTCTATGGGACTCGAACGTTCGAAATCAAAAGTGCTCATTTTAAAGGCTAATTTGCATGGTATTGTCCTAAAAAGGGTTTGGGGACCCGGGTCCTACCCCAGGGGACATGTATCAATGCAAAAAAAACTTTTAAAAACGGCCGTTTTTTCGGGAGCAGTGATTTTAATGATGCTTAAAGTAAAAAAAAAAAAGTGAAATATTCCTTTAAATATCGTACCTGGGGGGTGTCTATAGTATGCCTGTAAAGTGACGCGTGTTTCCCATGTTTAGAACAGTCCCTGCACCAAATGTCATTTTTAAAGGAAAAAATCTCATTTAAAACTGCTTGCGGGTTTAATGTCATGTCGGGTCATGGCAATATGGATGAAACGCAGTGAGACAAACGGCATGGGTACCCCCCAGTCCATTACCAGTCCCTTTGGGTCTTGTATGGATATTAAGGGGAACCCCGCACCCAAATTAAAATAAGGAAAGGTGTGGGGCCACCAGGCCCTATATACTCTGAACAGCAGTATACAGGCGGTGCAAACAAGACAGGGACTGTAGGTTTGTTGTTAAGTAGAATCTGTTTGTAATTTTGAACATTTTTAACGTGTTTAGCTCCAGCCAAAAAATCTTTTCTAAGCTTTTTGGAAAACATAGGGAAGGGTTATCACCCCTGTGACATTTGTTTTGCTGTCTTTCCTCCTCTTCAGAAGATTTCACCTCACTTTTTTGTCCCAATGAAAAATGTTTTTTGAAAATTTGGGTTTTTTTGTGGAACAAGGATTGGAAAGCATCAGTGGAAAGGAGAACTTGTTTTCCCATATTAACTCTTACAGGAGAGAATTTCCCTTCCTAGGGGTAGATTTCATCTCACTTCCTGTTGTCTCCTTCCGTTTGCAAGTAGGAGTCGTTTGTAAGTTAGATGTTTGAAAGTAGGGTCCTGCCCTATATACTCAGCAGAAATTTGGGCCTTAGGTGTTGCTGTGGCCACAACACTGTAAGCCCTCACAGGGCCCTGCTGTGAAATATTAGATCAAGAATTGTAATTACATGCCCCTGTTGAACAGGAGCTGAAAAATTAGGCCTTAGGCACTGGTGCTGGTGCCACAACACTGCAACCCCTCACAGACACTCTAGTTGGAACGCAGGAACGAGCCCTGCTGCAAATTATTGCTTCAAAAATTGTAATTACACGCCCCTGTTAGACAGGGGCAGAAAAATTGGGCCTTAGGCACTGGTGCTGGTGCCACAACACTGCAACCCCTCACAGACACTCTAGTTGGAACGCAGGAACGAGCCCTGCTGCAAAGTATTGCATCAAAAATTGTAATTACACGCCCCTGTTAGACAGGGGCAGAAAAATTGGGCCTTAGGCACTGGTGCTGGTGCCACAACACTGCAACCCCTCACAGACACTCTAGTTGGAATGCAGGAACGAGCCCTGCTGCAAAGTATTACATCAAAAATTGTAATTACACGCCCCTGTTAAACAGGGGCTGAAAAATTGTGCCTTAGGCACTGGTGGTGGCGCCCAGAACCAAAAATGTTCTTACAAGCTATCAGCGTGATGATTGAGGAGGAAGAGGATAATTACTCAGGGATAGTCACTCAGCATCAGCATAGGCAGTCTTTGAAGGGATCTGAGATTTCAAAAAAAATTATTCGGTTACATCAGCATCAGGTGCTTGGTAGCTGGTGGTGATCCAAGACTCATTCATTTTTATGAAGGTCAGCCGATCGACCGAGTCGGTGGACAGACGCACTCTGTGATCGGTTACCACGCCTCCAGCAGCACTGAATGTGCGTTCCGAAAGAACGCTGGATGCAGGACAGGCCAGTAGCTCAATTGCATACTGTGCAAGCTCTGGCCAGTGATCCATCCTCAAGACCCAGTAACCCAGAGGATTTTCGGTGGGAAAGGTGTCCAAGTCTGATCTTGCCCCTAGGTATTCCTGCACCATGTAAAACAGACGCTGGCGATGGTTGCTGGAACCGATCATACCTTGGGGCTGCGGACCAAAAAATTGTCTGAACGCATCGGTCAGACGGCCACCTTCTCCACCGCTCCTTCTTTGACTGACCGAAGCCTCAGCAACACGTTGTCCAGAAACAGGAGTTTGTAACCTCCCAGTCTCTGGGAACGCGTTGCACAGACCTTTCTGCAAGGCCTCCCGAAGATGTTTCATCCTCTGCTCCCTCTGCGATGGCAAGATAAGGTCCGCAACCTTACCCTTGTAACGTGGATCAAGGAGGGTTGCCAGCCAGTATTGGTCCTTCTCCTTGATACCACGAATACGAGGATCCTTACGCAGGCTTTGCAGGATCAGGGAGGCCATGCAGCGTAGGTTTGCTGAGGCATTCGGTCCGGAGTCCTCTGGGTCACTAAGAACGACATGGTCCGCAGCCACCTCCTCCCAGCCACGTACAAGTCCATGTGTTTCTTGGGACTGATCCCTTAAAGACTGCTGCTGATGCTGAGTGCCAGGCTCCACCTCCATACTGACACAATCTTCCTCCTCCTCCTCTTCCTCCTCGTCCTCTTCCTGTGTGATCGGCGGGCACGCAGGAACACTGTCTGGATAAAGGGGGCCTTGAGAGCTAAGGAAGTCCTCCTCTTCCTGCCTCTGTTCTGCCTCAAGTGCCCTGTCCATTATTCCACGCAGCGTGTGCTCCAACAGGTGGACAAGGGGGACAGTGTCACTGATGCATGCACTGTCACTGCTCACCATCCTCGTGGCCTCCTCGAATGGTGACAGGACAGTGCATGCATCCCTGATCATGGCCCACTGGCGTGGGGAAAAAAAACCAAGCTCCCCTGACCCTGTCCTGGTGCCATAGTCGCACAGGTACTCATTGATGGCCCTCTGCTGCGTGTGCAGCCGCTGCAGCATGGCCAACGTTGAGTTCCACCTGGTGGGCATGTCACAGATTAGGCGGTTCTTGGGCAGGTTAAACTCCTTTTGGAGGTCCGTCAGCCGAGCACTGGCATTATATGACCGGCGGAAATGCACACAGACTTTCCTGGCCTGCCTCAGGACATCCTGTAAGCCCGGGTACCTGCCCAAGAACCGCTGCACCACCAAGTTAAGGACGTGAGCCAAACAGGGCACATGGGTCATTTGTCCCTGTCGGAGGGCAGAGAGGAGGTTGGTGCCATTGTCGCAAACCACCATTCCTGCCTTAAGTTGGCGTGGCGTCAACCACCTCTGAACCTGCCCCTGCAGAGCTGACAGAACCTCTGCCCCAGTGTGGCTCCTGTCCCCCAAGCACACCAGCTCAAGCACCGCATGGCATCTTTTGGCCTGCCTACTTGCGTAGCCCCTTGAACGCCTACGGAGCACCGCTGGTTCCGAGGAAGAGGCCATGGAGGAAGAAGAAGAGGAGGGGGTGGAGGAGAGAGGTGTGTCACAATCAGCATTTTGGAGGCGTGGTGGCGGAACAACCTCCAACACTACTGCACCTTGTCCTGCATCCTTCCCAGCTGCCAGCAGAGTCACCCAATGCGCCGTGAAACTTAGGTAACGTCCCTGTCCATGCCTGCTGGACCATGAGTCAGCGGTAATATGCACCTTACCGCTGACCGCCCTGTCCAGCGAGGCATGGACATTGCCTTCCACATGCCGGTAGAGAGCCGGAATCGCCTTCCGTGAGAAAAAGTGGCGTTTGGGTACCTGCCACTGAGGAACCGCACATTCCACAAACTCACGGAAGGGGGCAGAGTCTACCAACTGAAAAGGCAGCAGTTGAAGTGCTAGCAATTTTGCCAAGCTAGCATTCAACCGCTGGGCATGTGGATGGCTGGGAGCAAACTTCTTTCGGCGGTGCAGCAGCTGGGGCAGGGAAATTTGCCTGGTACAATCTGACGTCGGTGTACCAAAAGCAGATTGCCCACAAGTACTTGGCTGTGACACACCTAATTCTACACCTTCATTCCTCTCACTGCAGGTCTCAGAGAGGACTGAAGGTCTAGTGGGGTTGGAAATCTCAGCTGATGAGGAGCAAGGAGAGATCCTCTTTGTTCTTTGGTGTGGGTCTTTTAGATACGCTTGCCAACGAACTGCATGGCAGGTCAACATATGTCTGGTCAAGCATGTGGTACCCAAGCGGGAGATATTTTGGCCACGCGAGATACGCTTGAGACATATGTTGCAAATAGCAGCGGTGCGATCTGATGCACTCGTCTCAAAAAAGGCCCACACCAAAGAACTTTTTGAATAACGCGCAGAGACTGCAGCGCCCTGCACATGTGGAGCTTTGGGGTGTGATGCAGTCAATGTGCTGCCCTTAGGCTGGCCCCTGGAGGGCATCCTGCCTCGTTGGTGATGTGCTGCCGCCTCCTCCTCCTCCTCCTCCTCCTCCTCCTCCTCCTCCTCCTCCTCTCTCCTATCAGGCACCCACGTTGAGTCAGTGACCTCATCATCCCCTCCCTCCTCATCACTGGAGCAAACCTGGCAGTATGCTGCAGCAGGGGGAGCATGACTGCCAGATTGCTGTCCTTCTTGGGCACCCCCTCTGTCCGCGCTCATGTTACTGCCTTCATCGAGCTCAGTATCGTCATCAGAGCCTTCCAAACGCTGGGCATCCTCCTGGAGCATGTACCCAACACTGTGGTCAAACAGTTCGAGGGAATCCTCATGAGGACATGGTGGAGCTAGGGAAGGAGTCACTGATGACATTGAGCTGAGGGAAGAGGCCGCTGCTTTGCCAGACAAAGCACCCTGGGCATGGGTGAGAGAGGATGAGGAGGATGAGGACGGCTTGGTCATCCACTCGACCAAGTCTTCCGCATGTTGCGGCTCAACATGGCCAGCTGCCGAAAAAAAGGCCAAGCGTGTCCCATGGCCACGTGCTGATGAGGATGCACCGTCTCCACGACCAGCACTAGACACAGAGCCTGCTTGCCCTCTCTTATTGGCTTGTGACTGTCTGCCTCTCCTTCTTGGCCTTCCAGACATACTAATGGCCTGTAGCTGCACTAAGCTGGGATAGAACACCTGTAATTTTCTTCAAGTAGCTTTATATACTGTAACCAGACAAGCCTGCCTGTCAGTAGGAAGATAACAGGAACGGATCTAGCTGAACACTGTGAGCAGGACGCACTGTACTAAATGTAAATAGTCTAGCTGCCTGACCGTGGTACTAATAGGATCAAATAGAACACCTGTAATTTTCTTCAGGTAGCTTTATATACTGTAACCAGACAAGCCTGCCTGTCAGTAGGAAGATAACAGGAACGGATCTAGCTGTACACTGTGAGCAGGACGCACTGTACTAAATGTAAATAGTCTAGCTGCCTGACCGTGGTACTAATAGGATCAAATAGAACACCTGTAATTTTCTTCAGGTAGCTTTATATACTGTAACCAGACAAGCCTGCCTGTCAGTAGGAAGATAACAGGAACGGATCTAGCTGAACACTGTGAGCAGGACGCACTGTACTAAATGTAAATAGTCTAGCTGCCTGACCGTGGTACTAATAGGATCAAATAGAACACCTGTAATTTTCTTCAGGTAGCTTTATATACTGTAACCAGACAAGCCTGCCTGTCAGTAGGAAGATAACAGGAACGGATCTAGCTGTACACTGTGAGCAGGACGCACTGTACTAAATGTAAATAGTCTAGCTGCCTGACCGTGGTACTAATAGGATCAAATAGAACACCTGTAATTTTCTTCAGGTAGCTTTATATACTGTAACCAGACAAGCCTGCCTGTCAGTAGGAAGATAACAGGAACGGATCTAGCTGAACACTGTGAGCAGGACACACTGTACTAAATGTAAATAGTCTAGCTGCCTGACCGTGGTACTAATAGGATCAAATAGAACACCTGTAATTTTCTTCAGGTAGCTTTATATACTGTAACCAGACAAGCCTGCCGGTCAGTAGGAATTTAACAGGAACGGATCTAGCTGAACACTGTGAGCAGGACGCACTGCACTAAATGTAAATAGCAGGAACGGATCTAGCTGAACACTGTGAGCAGGACGCACTGCACTAAATGTAAATAGTCTAGAAGATAACAGGAACGGATCTAGCTGAACACTGTGAGCAGGACGCACTGCATTAAATGTAAATAGTCTAGATAGAAGATAACAGGAACGGATCTAGCTAAACTGAATACAGTGTATATATATATATGCAACACCTGGGATGCATATATATACACAATACACTGTAAGTGCAGCTAACTGACTGACTGTTCTGCCTAATCTATCTAACTCAAATCAAATGACACTGTCTCTCTCTCTCTCTATCTCTCAGCACACCGGAACACACACTACACAGGGCCGCCGTGCAGGCGGTCTTATATAGTGTGGGGTGTGTACTAAATGCCCTGAGCCGTAATTGGCCAAAGCCACCCTGGCTTTGGCCAATTACAGCTCTCTCTACTGACAGCGCTGTGATTGGCCAAGTATGCGGGTCATAGTGCATGCTTGGCCAATCATCAGCCAGCAATGCACTGCGATGCCGCAGTGAATTATGGGCCGTGACGCGCCACACGAATTTAGCGCGAACGGCCCATAACGTTCGCAATTCGGCGAACGATCGAACAGCCGATGTTCGAGTCGAACATGGGTTCGACTCGAACACGAAGCTCATCCCTACTCACCTTATCATTCCTCCCATAGGGTCCTGTGACTCGGGCGGTCCTCCTGGCGAACTCTGCTTTGCTCAGTGGGGGATCTCTCCACTGTTCCCCGCTAAGCAGACGGATGACAGGACCTGTCAGAGCCCCACTCTCCTCTATGGGGAGATCAGCAGAAAACGGACCGCCTGTCCATTTTCATTTGATCCGCCAGACGGATGGAAAATAGGGTTACCATCCATCTGGATTTCACAGACAGGATTGGCTCGGATAGCAGCGGGTGTCAGCGGACATGTCACTGCTGACATCCGCCGCTCCATAGAAGTGAATGGAGGGTCTGATCAGGTCCGCCTGATAAAAAACTGACAGGCGATCCTGATCGGAAAGCCCGTGTGAAAGGGGCCTTAATCATACACACCTGCCAACCCTACATCCTAAATTACTTCCAGTGATGCTTATATACTCCCCACATGCATGAGATCTTCATACCCATGACTAATCTTTGAAAGGCCAGAGCGAAATGGGTTGGGGGCATTGCCTGGTGGGAGCCAAGTCTGAGATTGTCTTATTACCACCATTGGACTCTGTGGATGAGCAACACCAGGGATCTTTCATCTCTTCCTTCAATTGACCTCTGGGGCCAGGTTATTGTGACCCTCTATACACCCTCACTATACCCCTAGATTTCTTGTCACACCTTACTCTACTTTGCCTCCCCCCCCCCCCTTTTGTTATAACCCACCTTTTTCTTTGTACTATCTCCTCTCCAGTTCTTTATTGATACTTTTGCACTCTGAGGAGGCAAAAAATAAAAAAGAGAAAAAATGTAGGCACTCCTCTTTCTTTGCAGCAAAATGCCACAACTTCTTTTTTGCTTGCATGGTTAACATACTTTATGCTAACTTTAAAATGCGCAATGCACTCTAAATTTATTGAACAATAAGTTAGAAAAATGTAATACATAAACCAAAGTCCCAATATATCTGACCATATATAATTGTGATTTCCATAAATTTTCCCTTAAGTCACTTCTATAGTCCACAACTCGAAAACGTACTTTGAATAGTGAATTACTCCAAGCCTCTAACCTTAAAGCCTTTGTAATTAAATAACAAACATGACTGTTCTTACCTGGTCTGTGCAATAGTTTTGCACAGAGCAGCTCCAATCCTCCAATTCTTCAGGGATACCCCCACTGCTCCAGGCCCCTCCTCTTTATCAGGGGCTCCCCACGGAAAGCGCGCTGATGGAGCTGGAGAATAAGAGAGGTCTAAGAACAGAACCTTGGGGGCCTTTGACATAGAAAGGGAGAGGAAAGGAGGAAGTAGAATTGTACTCAATGACAAAGGTGTGGTTGGATAAGTAGGATGAGAACCAGCGAAGAGTACAGTCATTGAGACCAAAGGCATGGAGTTTTTTGAGGGAAGTGGTCCACTCAAGGCAACACATCATGCTATAATCTAGAAATTCAGGAACAGATGATTAACAAAGTAATTGACATATATCAGTCTGGAAAAGGTTATAAGACCATTTCTAAGGCTTTGGGACTTCAGCCAACCATGGTGAGAACCATTGTCCACAAATGGAGAAAACTTGGAACAGTAGCAAACCTTCCCAAGAGTGGCTGGCCTACAAGTTAATGCTATGTTTTGAGTACCTCAAACTTACAATGTATGTGTGCCTCTATGAATATAAAACGGGAACCAATAAACCCCCAAAAGAAATGAAAACTCCAAAATACCAACCTCTGAAATAAAAGCAATCTTTTTTTAAAAGGAAAGCATTGCAGCAAAAAAACTAATTTTTCTATAGATAGCTAAAACTGACTGCTGACCTTAATCAATAGGGATGAGAAGAACACCCCCCGGTTCGGTTCGCACCAGAACCTGCGAACGGACCGAAAGTTCACACGAACGTTAGAACCCCATTGACGTCTATGGGACTCGAACGTTCAAAATCAAAAGTGCTCATTTTAAAGGCTAATTTGCATGGTATTGTCCTAAAAAGGGTTTGGGGACCCGGGTCCTACCCCAGGGGACATGTATCAATGCAAAAAAAACTTTTAAAAACGGCCGTTTTTTCGGGAGCAGTGATTTTAATGATGCTTAAAGTAAAAAAAAAAAAAGTGAAATATTCCTTTAAATATCGTACCTGAGGGGTGTCTATAGTATGCCTGTAAAGTGACGCGTGTTTCCCGTGTTTAGAACAGTCCCTGCACCAAATGTCATTTTTAAAGGAAAAAATCTCATTTAAAACTGCTTGCGGGTTTAATGTAATGTCGGGTCCTGGCAATATGGATGAAAATCAGTGAGACAAACGGCATGGGTACCCCCCAGTCCATTACCAGGCCCTTTGGGTCTTGTATGGATATTAAGGGGAACCCCGCACCCAAATTAAAATAAGGAAAGGTGTGGGGCCACCAGGCCCTATATACTCTGAACAGCAGTATACAGGCTGTAGGTTTGTTGTTAAGTAGAATCTCTTTGTAATTTTGAACGGGTACATTTTTAATGTGTTTAGCTCCAGCCAAAAAATCTTTTTTAAGCTTTTTGGAAAACATAGGGAAGGGTTATCACCCCTGTGACATTTGTTTTGCTGTCTTTCCTCCTCTTCAGAAGATTTCACCTCACTTTTTGTCCCAATGGATTGGAAAGCATCAGTGGAAAGGAGAAATGTTTTTCCCATATTAACTCTTACAGGAGAGAATTTCCCTTCCTAGGGGTAGATTTATTCTCACTTCCTGTTGTCTCCTTCCGTTTGCAAGTAGGAGTCGTTTGTAAGTTAGTTGTTTGAAAGTAGGGTCCTGCCCTATATACTCAGCAGAAATTTGGGCCTCAGGTGTTGCTGTGGCCACAACACTGTAAGCCCTCACAGGGCTCTGCTGTGAAATATTAGATCAAGAATTGTAATTACATGCCCCTGTTGAACAGGAGCTGAAAAATTAGGCCTTAGGCACTGGTGCTGGTGCCACAACACTGCAACCCCTCACAGACACTCTAGTTGGAATGCAGGAACGAGCCCTGCTGCAAAGTATTGCATCAAAAATTGTAATTACACGCCCCTGTTAAACAAGGGCTGAAAAATTGGGCCTTAGGCACTGGTGCTGGTGCCACAACACTGCAACCCCTCACAGACACTCTAGTTGGAATGCAGGAAAGAGCCCTGCTGCAAAGTATTACATCAAAAATCGTAATTACATGCCCCTGTTAAACAGGGGCTGAAAAATTGTGCCTTAGGCACTGGTGGTGGCGCCCAGAACCAAAAATGCTCTTACAAGCTATCAGCGTGATGATTGAGGAGGAAGAGGATAATTACTCAGGAATAGTCACTCAGCATCAGCATAGGCAGTCTTTGAAGGGATCTGAGATTTCAAAAAAAATTATTCAGTTACATCAGCATCAGGTGCTTGGTAGCTGGTGGTGATCCAAGACTCATTCATTTTTATGAAGGTCAGTCGATCGACCGAGTCAGTGGACAGACGCACCCTGTGATCGGTTACCACGCCTCCAGCAGCACTGAATGTGCGTTCCGAAAGAACGCTGGATGCAGGACAGGCCAGTAGCTCAATTGCATACTGTGCAAGCTCTGGCCAGTAACCCAGAGGATTTTCGGTGGGAAAGGTGTCCAAGTCTGATCTTGCCCCTAGGTATTCCTGCACCATGTAAAACAGACGCTGGCGATGGTTGCTGGAACCGATCATACCTTGGGGCTGCGGACCAAAAAATTGTCTGAACGCATCGGTCAGACGGCCACCTTCTCCACCGCTCCTTCTTTGACTGACCGAAGCCTCAGCAACACGTTGTCCAGAAACAGGAGTTTGTAACCTCCCAGTCTCTGGGAACGCGTTGCACAGACCTTTCTGCAAGGCCTCCCGAAGATGTTTCATCCTCTGCTCCCTCTGTGATGGCAAGATAAGGTCCGCAACCTTACCCTTGTAACGTGGATCAAGGAGGGTTGCCAGCCAGTATTGGTCCTTCTTCTTGATACCACGAATACGAGGATCCTTACACAGGCTTTGCAGGATCAGGGAGGCCATGCAGCGTAGGTTTGCTGAGGCATTCGGTCCGGAGTCCTCTGGGTCACTAAGGACGACATGGTCCGCAGCCACCTCCTCCCAGCCACGTACAAGTCCATGTGTTTCTTGGGACTGATCCCTTAAAGACTGCTGCTGATGCTGAGTGCCAGGCTCCACCTCCATACTGACACAATCTTCCTCCTCCTCCTCCTCCTCTTCCTCCTCGTCCTCTTCCTGTGTGATCGGCGGGCACGCAGGAACACTGTCTGGATAAAGGGGGCCTTGAGAGCTAAGGAAGTCCTCCTCTTCCTGCCTCTGTTCTGCCTCAAGTGCCCTGTCCATTATTCCACGCAGCGTGTGCTCCAACAGGTGGACAAGGGGGACAGTGTCACTGATGCATGCACTGTCACTGCTCACCATCCTCGTGGCCTCCTCAAATGGTGACAGGACAGTGCATGCATCCCTGATCATGGCCCACTGGCGTGGGGAAAAAAAACCAAGCTCCCCTGACCCTGTCCTGGTGCCATAGTCGCACAGGTACTCATTGATGGCCCTCTGCTGCGTGTGCAGCCGCTGCAGCATGGCCAACGTTGAGTTCCACCTGGTGGGCATGTCACAGATTAGGCGGTTCTTGGGCAGGTTAAACTCCTTTTGGAGGTCCGTCAGCCGAGCACTGGCATTATATGACCGGCGGAAATGCACACAGACTTTCCTGGCCTGCCTCAGGACATCCTGTAAGCCCGGGTACCTGCCCAAGAACCGCTGCACCACCAAGTTAAGGACGTGAGCCAAACAGGGCACATGGGTCATTTGTCCCTGTCGGAGGGCAGAGAGGAGGTTGGTGCCATTGTCGCAAACCACCATTCCTGCCTTAAGTTGGCGTGGCGTCAACCACCTCTGAACCTGCCCCTGCAGAGCTGACAGAACCTCTGCCCCAGTGTGGCTCCTGTCCCCCAAGCACACCAGCTCAAGCACCGCATGGCATCTTTTGGCCTGCGTACTTGCGTAGCCCCTTGAACGACTACGGAGCACCGCTGGTTCCGAGGAAGAGGCCATGGAGGAAGAAGAAGAGGAGGGGGTGGAGGAGAGAGGTGTGTCACAATCATTAGCATTTTGGAGGCATGGTGGCGGAACAACCTCCAACACTACTGCACCTTGTCCTGCATCCTTCCCAGCTGCCAGCAGAGTCACCCAATGCGCCGTGAAACTTAGGTAACGTCCCTGTCCATGCCTGCTGGACCATGAGTCAGCGGTAATATGCACCTTACCGCTGACCGCCCTGTCCAGCGAGGCATGGACATTGCCTTCCACATGCTGGTAGAGAGCCGGAATCGCCTTCCGTGAGAAAAAGTGGCGTTTGGGTACCTGCCACTGAGGAACTGCACATTCCACAAACTCACGGAAGGGGGCAGAGTCTACCAACTGAAAAGGCAGCAGTTGAAGTGCTAGCAATTTTGCCAAGCTAGCATTCAACCGCTGGGCATGTGGATGGCTGGGAGCAAACTTCTTTCGGTGGTGCAGCAGCTGGGGCAGGGAAATTTGCCTGGTACAATCTGACGTCGGTGTACCAAAAGCAGATTGCCCACAAGTACGTGGCTGTGACACACCTAATTCTACACCTTCATTCCTCTCAGTGCAGGTCTCAGAGAGGACTGAAGGTCTAGTGGGGTTGGAAATCTCAGCTGATGAGGAGCAAGCAGAGGTCCTCTTTGTTCTTTGGTGTGGGTCTTTTAGATACGCTTGCCAACGAACTGCATGGCAGGTCAACATATGTCTGGTCAAGCATGTGGTACCCAAGCGGGAGATGTTTTGGCCACGCGAGATACGCTTGAGACATATGTTGCAAATAGCAGCGGTGCAATCTGATGCACTCGTCTCAAAAAAGGCCCACACCAAAGAACTTTTTGAATAATGCGCAGAGACTGCAGCGCCCTGCACATGTGGAGCTTTGGGGTGTGATGCAGTCAATGTGCTGACCTTAGGCTGGCCCCTGGAGGGCATCCTGCCTCGTTGGTGATGTGCCGCCTCCTCCTCCTCCTCCTCCTCCTCCTCTCTCCTATCAGGCACCCACGTTGAGTCAGTGACCTCATCATCCCCTCCCTCCTCATCACTGGAGCAAACCTGGCAGTATGCTGCAGCAGGGGGAGCATGACTGCCAGATTGCTGTCCTTCTTGGGCACCCCCTCTGTCCGTGCTCGTGTTACTGCCTTCATCGAGCTCAGTATCATCATCAGAGCCTTCCAAACGCTGGGCATCCTCCTGGAGCATGTACCCAACACTGTGGTCAAACAGTTCGAGGGACTCCTCAGGAGGACATGGTGGGGCTAGGGAAGGAGTCACTGATGACATTGAGCCGAGGGAAGAGGCCGCTGCTTTGCCAGACAAAGTACCCTGGGCATGGGTGAGAGAGGATGAGGAGGATGAGGACGGCTTGGTCATCCACTCGACCAAGTCTTCCGCATGTTGCGGCTCAACATGGCCAGCTGCCGAAAAAAAGGCCAAGCGTGTCCCATGGCCACGTGCTGATGAGGATGCACCGTCTCCACGACCAGCACTAGACACAGAGCCTGCTTGCCCTCTCTTATTGGCTTGTGACTGTCTGCCTCTCCTTCTTGGCCTTCCAGACATACTAATGGCCTGTAGCTGCACTAAGCTGGGATATATATATATATGTACTGATACTGCAGCTAGCAAAATCAACTGCCTGCCTGTAGTATGAGAACACCACCAACCTTCTACAGGTAGCTTTAGCTGAACACTGTGAGGTGGACGCACCCCACTAACTTGTAGGTTTAGCAGAACACTGTGAGCAAGACGCACTGCACTAACTGTAAATAGTCTAGCTGCCTGACTGTGGTACTAATAGGATCAAAAGAACACCAGCAATTTTCTTTAAAATACTGTAACAAGACAAGCCTGCCTGTCAGTAAGAAGATAACAGGAACGGATCTAGCTGAACACTGTGAGCAGGACGCACCCCACTAGCTTGTAGGTTTAGCTGAACACTGTGAGGTGGACGCACCCCACTAACTTGTAGGTTTAGCTGAACACTGTGAGCAGGACGCACCCCACTAACTTGTAGGTTTAGCAGAACACTGTGAGCAGGACGCACTGCACTAACTGTAAATAGTCTAGCTGCCTGACTGTGGTACTAATAGGATCAAAAGAACACCAGCAATTTTCTTCAGGTAGCTGTATTTACTGTAACAAGACAAGCCTGCCTGTAAGTAAGAAGATAACAGAAATGGATCTAGCTGAACACTGTGAGCAGGACGCACCCCACTAGCTTGTAGGTTTAGCTGAACACTGTGAGGTGGACGCACCCCACTAACTTGTAGGTTTAGCTGAACACTGTGAGCAGGACGCACCCCACTTACTTGTAGGTTTAGCAGAACACTGTGGGCAGGACGCACTGCACTAACTGTAAATAGTCTAGCTGCCTGACTGTGGTACTAATAGGATCAAAAGAACACCAGTCATTTTCTTTAAAATACTGTAACAAGACAAGCCTGCCTGTCAGTAAGAAGATAACAGGAACGGATCTAGCTGAACACTGTGAGCAGGACGCACTGCACTAAATGTAAATAGTCTAGCTGCCTGACTGTGGCACTAATAGGATCAAAAGAACACCAGTAATTTTCTTCAAAATACTGTAACAAGACAAGCCTGTCTGTCAGTAGGAATATAACAGGAACGGATCTAGCTGAACACTGTGAGCAGGACGCACTGCACTAAATGTAAATAGTCTAGAAGATAACAGGAACGGATCTAGCTAAACTGAATACAGTGTATATATATATATATGCAACACCTAGGATGCATATATATACACAATACACTTTAAGTGCAGCTAACTGACTGACTGTCCTGCCTAATCTAGCTAACTCAAATGAAATGACACTGTCTCTCTCTCTCTCTCTAAGCACACCGGAACACACTGCACAGGGCCGCCGTGCAGGCGGCCTTATATAGTGTGGGACGTGTACTAAATCCCCTGAGCCATAATTGGCCAAAGCCTCCTTGGCTTTGGCCAATTATGGCTATCTGTTAAGGCGGCGCTGTGATTGGCCAAGCATGCGGGTCATAGTGCATGCTTGGCCAATCATCAGCAAGCAATGCACTGCGATGCCGCAGTGAATTATGGGCCGTGACGCGCCACACGAATTTGGCGCGAACGGCCCATATCGTTCGCAATTCGACGAACGATCGAACAGCCGATGTTCGAGTCGAACATGGGTTCGACTCGAACACGAAGCTCATCCCTATTAATCAACAAAAAATTCAAGTAAAAATACAAACAAAAAAGTCCCCGTGATGGGGTTGTGCCTTGTCACAGTGTAGAGAGGATTTGGTGTCATCCAGGGTTGTCACCCATGTAGGTTGAAGGGCTCCAGGATGTGTGCCATATTAAGAAAAAGCTGGCCTTGAAGTTTTCTCCAGGACTGGTAAATCCTGGTATGAGTTCTGGAGCCCCGAAACATTGTAGAATATTGGGAGGGTTGAAGCTTTCAATCCTGGGTCCATGTTTTGATGGTAACTAGCGTACTGATTGTGCAAGTCTTTTGAATATGAATAAATAAGAAAAATTGGGAGCCTGATCCCCAGTCAGGCGACCAAGAAAATGGGGGCGTATTGGACTATTGCGGTACAGTACACAAAACAATATAGAGAATATACCAATAATATAAAAAGTGTAGTCGATTTTATTGATGCAAAGGACAAATCATAGGTAATACATTACAGCAAAATAAAAAGTGAATAAAAATTACAAAACAATGGGGTCATGAGTTTGCAGTAAGACAATTGATCTCAGAAATATTCCTCGACTAGTTTCGCGGACATAACCGCTTCGTCAGGAGGGAATCTGAAGATGGCAAATTCTGACTAAACAGTCTAAACCTAACAATTCAGAAAAAGTACAGTGAGATTTCACGGAAGAAATATAAAATTGATAATAAGATTGTTGCAGCATCAGAGTTAAACAATGTAATTGAAATTGAAGGGGGAAGGGACAAGTCTGCTTACCCATGTCCCAACAGACCCCGAGCGCAGGGCTCCTCCACCCAAGGTAATCTCCCACGGCGACCCGGGGGAGCTGCAAAGATGACGAGGATATTAAGGATAAAAATGATCAAGTAGTTGGATATGTAAAATTGCCAAAGGGAGCCGGTGATATAATTGGTAAGGAGGATGGCCCTCCCCCTATGCTTCTCTGCGGCGACTCGGTGAGATCCCTGGCGGAGGGGCCGGTCTCTGACACAGGACCGCCCCCCTCTTGCACTTGTCCTGGTAGGGACTTTGTCCCTGTCTGCCTAAGGGTAAGTGCGCATGTGCGTGTGCGCAATCTCCTCGCGCGCGCGCTGTGTGGGACCTCTGACCTTGTGACGTCATGCACCGGCGCCGTCCGGCGTGTGGCTAGCGTCACTTGGTTGGGAGCTACATATAGCAGGCTTTGCCTGTTTGTTGACGGTCGGCTCTTGGTCCCGGGGATCGTGCATCATGGCCACAATTTTGTAAGTCAGAGGGGATCTTTTATCCTATTTTCTACTCTAGTCCTGTACCCCTGGGCACCAGCAGTGGTTATATCCTAACCTTGCCTTCCCCTCCAGATACTCCAGGCACGGGCGAATATGCTGTAATATGCCTCAGCCTGTTACCCATTTTGCAAACTACCTCTCTTCTGGCCTGGCACAATACCGGCTCCGTTCAGAGTGCCTTGTCTGGGACCCCCATATGTTTACACCAGCACCAGGTATTATTGCCCCCATTACTTCACACCCCACAATTTGCCTCCCTTCCCCTTCACCGTTACCCCCCCTGGTTTTCCCTTCTTCCCTTCCTTCCTCCTTTTTTCCCTCCCCCTTTCCCCTTTCTCCCCCCTTCCCCCCTTACCCCCCCTTTTTCCCCCCCTCCCTTTCCCCTTTCCCCCCTCTTTCCCTCCCCCCTTTCTTTCCCTCCCCCCATTTCTTCCCCCCCCCTTTCTTTCCCTTTTCCCACTCCTTCCTTTTTCTACCCCTTCCCCTAGGTTCCTATTCCTTCTCACGCTTCACTCCCACTCCCGTTTGAATTTCATCCCTCTCATGCTTTCATTCACTTTCCCTCACTTAATCCAACACTATCACACCTGTTTACCAGATTCTTTTGTTATTTTCTCACATTCCCATGCACTATTTTCACCTAACTTGTGCATTATGTAATTCACCCCATCACTCTGTACACTTTCACTCAAGTATCAATCCTCCTTACCAATTATATCACCGGCTCCCTTTGGCAATTTTACATATCCAACTACTTGATCATTTTTATCCTTAATATCCTCGTCATCTTTGCAGCACCCCCGGGTCGCCGTGGGAGATTACCTTGGGTGGAGGAGCCCTGCGCTCAGGGTCTGTTGGGACATGGGTAAGCAGACTTGTCCCTTCCCCCTCCAATTTCAATTACATTGTTTAACTCTGATGCTGCAACAATCTTATTATCAATTTTATATTTCTTCCGTGAAATCTCACTGTACTTTTTCTGAATTGTTAGGTTTAGACTGTTTAGTCAGAATTTGCCATCTTCAGATTCCCTCCTGACGAAGCGGTTATGTCCGCGAAACTAGTCGAGGAATATTTCTGAGATCAATTGTCTTACTGCAAACTCATGACCCCATTGTTTTGTAATTTTTATTCACTTTTTATTTTGCTGTAATGTATTACCTATGATTTGTCCTTTGCATCAATAAAATCGACTACACTTTTTATATTATTGGCATATTCTCTATATTGTTTTGTGTACTGTACCGCAATAGTCCAATACGCCCCCATTTTCTTGGTCGCCTGACTGGGGATCAGGCTCCAAATTTTGCTTATTTATTCATTCCTGGATGATGGTACATGTATTTTTGCTTACCCCATTATTTTACCACAGAGGCCACAATATTATCTTTTGAATATGAGTGCTGACTATAGATCAGGACCCCACCTTGTAGACGGGAGCCTCTGCCCAGGAGTAAAACCTTTTCATTCAACCAAAAAACTGTCAGCTCCGGTTGGAGTCACTGTAAAGTTAGAAAAGCGATCTCCCCTGCTGAGCTGTTGTGTCTTGACATGGGGACTGTCCCCTGCGAGAACTCTCCAATAAACGTTCTCCGCCGTCGTTGGCAGTCGGCTGCTGATTTTCCAGCGTGCTCGTCTGACAGAAGCTGGGCAAAAGGTGGGCTTGTGTCGGACAGGGTGGCATACACACGGGCCAATTTTTTTTTGCACCGGCTGATGTCTCCCAACATTTGGCCCATGTGTACAGGGCTTAAGGGTGTGAGTCAATATGGCTGGAGGCAGTTAGAGCCAGTGCATGTGTTCACTGAAGGAGGCAGAAGTAAAGAGCATTTGTTTTGTGGCTTTAAAAGTGTAATGCTGAATAACCACTGCAAAGAAAAATCTGATGTAATGCACTTTTACTTTTAATTAAAAGTGAGTAAAGCAAGCCATAAAATCACACATCACTGACTCGACTGATGTCCCTAACAGCTCTACTCTTGATGCCAGACCTCACACCCCCAATACTAAAAACAAAAAAAATGGTTAATTGGCAAAGTGCAAGCAGTCAGAATGAAATGATAATTCCCTATCGTTTCCCTACAGCAAATTGAATACATTGTCACTATGGCTGCTTTGTTCCCCTCTAGAGAGCTTTGAGTCCTATCCAAGTTTTACTAAACAAAATTCCAGAATGTACAGTAAAATAGGTGTGATTCTCTGTTAGTAGGAAATCAAAATTAAAAATCAAAGGTGTGATACAAACTATTACATATAACCAAAGTGTCAAGTAGACAGTTTAAAGCAAAATGCCATTAGTATCTAAAATTCTAAATATCAGCTGCCTACCTAAAAATGTGTTCTGCATAAATATTCCCTGAAATTAATACAATCAGAAATTTTTTAGGAATTTTCTGGGGGAAAATTTAGGTGGTTTGCAATATAACTTATTAAATGTATTCAAATGTTATTTTCTATTGCAATTATAGAAAATTGTTGATGAGTTTTCCAAAAACATTTTTCAAGTCTTTATTCCTCAGGCTGTATATAATTGGATTCAGCAGTGGGGTCAATACAGTGTACAGCAATGAGTAGAATTTAGTCATATTCCATGATTCACCCCTACCGGGTACCATATAAACACTCATGAGGGTAACATAATACATAGAAACAACAATGAGGTGGGAGCTACATGTGGAAAAAACTTTTTGTCTCCCAGTAATAGAAGGGATTTTAGAAATGGTAAATATGATATAAGCGTAGGATATAATGATAATAAAGAATGGTATTACATCTACAATAATACCCAAATACAAAATTTCCAATTGAACAATTGAAGTATCACCACAGGCAAGTCCCAATATTGGATCGAGGTCACAGAAAAAGTGGTCAATGACATAAGGACCACAAAACTGCAATTTCGATATGGTTATCGTGTGAATTAGCGCAACCACAAAGCTTAAAACCCAACAGGTAACAACCATAATCCAGGATAACTGGTGGTTCATTATTAAATTATAATGCAGTGGTTTACAGATGGCCAAATATCTGTCATAAGACATCACTGTCAGAAGAAGACACTCCAAGACTTCCATGACAGCAAAGAAATAAAACTGGGTGATGCAATCAGAAAGGGATACCGTGGTCTCTTTCACCAAATTCATGTGGAGCATGTTAGGAAGAATATCAGTTATTAGTAAGATATCTGATACAGCTAGCTGAGAAAGAAAAAAGTACATGGGGGAATGGAGGGATTTGCTGTTGGATACCAGTGTGATGATCAGGAGGTTTCCACATATTGTCATAAAATAATTTATAAGGAAAAGAAAAAATACCACAATGTTAATGTTTTGGGAAAATTGAAATCCTAAAATGTGGATCATGATAATTCCAGTCATATTTTTCCCATGCATAACCTAAACATAACACATTACACATTTGTAAAATGGGTTGTCCTGTTGGTGAAAATGACTTCAAATCCTGCTATGGGGGAAAAGAAAAGGAAAGAGGAATGGGGATGGGAAGAGAAAGGGGAAAGGGAAGGGGAATGGGGAAAGGAGAAAGGGAAGGTCAAGGGAAAGAAAAGGAAAGACAAGGAAGGGGTAAAGGGGAAAGGGGGAAGGGGAAAGGGGGGAGGGGAAAGGGAAAGGAAAGGACCGGAAGGCCCAAGCAACCAGCCGACATGTCTGCCGGCTGGCCTGGAGACCCGACTGAAGCCGGAATTAGCTTTGATCGGGTCTCGGATCTAGTAACCTGGAAGCGATGTCATGAAATGACTTCCGGTTTACAGAAGACTTAAAGGCACCACATTTAAAAAAAATGACAGTATTCAAAACAACCAAACTTAGTGTTTTAACCTCTTAATGACCAGCCACTGCAGTTATACTGTGGCAGGTTGGCACGCCTGCGCAAACCACCCTAGGTGTACATCGCCTGCTTTAAGAGGTATAGGGGCGCATGCGTGACCGGCAGCCACAATGTCCATCGGCAAGCCACGATCGCTCCTCACAGAGACAGAATGGGGATCTGTCAATGTAAACATATCCACATTCTGTCAGGGTAGTAGAGAGAGATCTGCTGTTTCTAGTAATCCGGAACAGCAATCTATCTCTACTCCCTGTCAGTCCCCTCCTTCCACAGTTAGAAACACCTCCCTAGGACACACTTAACCCCTTGATTGCCCCCTAGTGTTAACCACTTCTCTACCACTGACATTTATACAGTAATCAGTGGCTATTTTTAGCTCTGATCGCTGTATAAATGTCAGTGGTCCCAAAAAAGTCCGATCTGTCCACCACAATGTCGCAGTTCCACTAAAAATTGCTGGTCTCTGCCAATAGTAGTAAAAAAAATAGTAATAACAAAAATGCCATAAAGGTATTCCCTATTTTGTAGACACTGTAACTTTTGCGCAAACCAAATAATATAAGCTTATTGCAATTTTTTTACCAAAAATATGTAGAAGAATACATATTGACCTAAACTGATGAAGAAATTAGTTTTTTTGGGGGGGTATTTATTATAGCAAAAGGTAAAAAATATTGGGTTTTTTTTTTCAAAATTGTCGCTCTTTTTTTTTTACAGCGCAAAAAATGAAAACTGCAGAGGTGATCAAATACCACCAAAAGAAAGCTCTATTTGTGGGAAAAAAAGGACATCAATTTTATTTGGTTACAGCATCGCACGACCACGCAATTGTCAGTATTATCACAAAAAATGGCCTGGTCATTAAGGGGCAAATCCTTCCGGGGCTGAAGTGGTTAAATACTTTTAAGTTCAAAGGAGGGATTTGGGGTCTTATAGACGTGAGATCTTTCCATAAAGGGTACCTGTCACTGCCTATTACTGTCACAAGAGATGTTTACATTCCTTCTGACAGTAAAAAAAGTGATCAGAATTTTTTTCTCCAAAGAGAAAGTGTAAAAATTTAAAATTTTAATTAAATAAATAAGAAAAAATAAAAATTAAAGCGCCCCATCCCTCCGTGCTTGCCCGTAGAAGTGAACGCATACGTAAATCACAACTGTAAATGTAAACAGTGTTCAAACCACACATGTGAGGTATTGCCACGATCATTATCGTGAGAGCAATAATTCTAGCACTAGATCTCCTCTGTAACTCTTAAATAGCAACCTGTAAAATTTTTTAAAGCGTCGCCTATGGAGATTTTTAAGTACTGTAGTTTGTCGCCATTCCATGAGTGTGTGGAATTTTAAAGCATGACATGTTAGGTATATATTTACTCAACATAACATTATCTTTCATATTATAAAAAAATTAGGCTAACCTTACTGTTTTGTTTTTGTAATTCATGAAAGTGTCTTTTTCCGACAAAATCAAATCAAATCCGTTGTCAGAAATTCCGATCATGTGTATACAAAAGTGCCACGCATGCTCAGAATAAATAAAGAGATGAAAGCTATTGGCTACTGCCCCGTTTATAGTCCCGACGTACGTGTTTTACGTCACCGTGTTCAGAACGATCGGATTTTCTGACAACTTTGTGTAACCATGTGTATGCAAGACAAGTTTGAGCCAACATCCGTCAGAAAAAATCCATGGATTTTGTTGTTGGAATGTCCGATCAATGTCCGACTGTGTGTACGGGGCATTAGGCATGAAAAGGTAAAGCTTAATGCCCCGTACACACGGTCGGACTTTGTTCGGACATTCCGACAACAAAATCCTAGGATTTTTTCCGACGGATGTTGGCTCAAACTTGTCTTGCATACACACGGTCACACAAAGTTGTCGGAAAATCCGATCGTTTTAAACGCGGTGACGTAAAACATGTACGTCGGGACTATAAACGGGGCAGTGGCCAATAGCTTTCATCTCTTTATTTATTCTGAGCATGCGTGGCACTTTGTCCGTCGGATTTGTGTACACACGATCGGAATTTCCGACAACGGATTTTGTTGTCGGAAAATTTTATCTCCTGCTCTCCAACTTTGTGTGTCGGAAAATCCGATGGAAAATGTCCGATGGAGCCCACACACGGTCGGAATTTCCGACAACACGCTCCGATCGGACATTTTCCATCGGAAAATCCGATCGTGTGTGCGGGGCATAACAGAAAGAAGTTAGTGGGTGATAACTGTTCTGGCCATGAGAGGGAAGGTGTCTATGGTGAGGTGGAGGGTTGCTAGTTCAATAGAGAGAGACACTGGTGTGAAATATTCAAAGTCTTGATTCCATTAGGATCTAATAGATTTACAATGCCACATAATACAGATTAGGGAGCCTACAGAACCACCATTTCTTCAACACTGATCTGAGTTGGCATAAGAAATGTTAGATAATTTGTTGCCAAAATATATTTGCAATACAAGCTTAAAGCATGTAAGCCCGGAAAACAAAATGTAATATATTGTGGCTTATCAATTTTTAGATTTGCTGGCTGAATTAGCTTTCTTTTTTCAGACTTTTTTCTTTACTTTCACATGATAATCCTGTAAGCAACACACTCCCTTTTTTCATTGTATCTATAGGGGTGGCAATGATTGTCAACCATGCTGGACTTCAAACATGCCTGCCTTTGTTCAACTTTATTACAATGTACATGGGACATAGGGGATTAGTCGTTAACAGAAGGAAGATAACATTGTTTTCCGCTACCAGTGCAGCTTACAGAAAGTTACAAGGATACTGAATTTCTGGCAAGATTAACAGTTATTTTTTCCACTTGATTAAAATGTTCTTAGCCTAAAAAAAGAAAATGAATGCAGATGCCAGATCTGAGGGCTGGCAAGCTGTAATATATAACATTTTTTGTTCTTGGGTTTAGTTTTGCTCTGAGGCTCAATAGGTTCTTTAAAAGCTTGCATTGTAAATATTTCGAACTTACCATCACAAGGCACTTCCTTTTCTGAAACTGAAACTATTTTGAGTACATCCACACAGTATGTCTCTGCATTAAATGAATAATGTTATGATTATGCAGAGTACATTGTTTTTATACATCAGTAGAATAGATTATAGAACAACTTTTGGGAATATGAGATGTTTAGGGATATTTCTGTGGGATCAATTATTAATAAAAATATGTATTCCTCCAAAATCACTTATCTTCCTTTGAGAAGCTCTGGTTGTGTTCATGTCTTAACTTCTTATGACACTTATAATTTGACACTAGCAGTTGACCTATTTTCTTGTGCTGATGGTAATGGCACAGGGGTAGGTGGGAAAGGATTGACATTTTTTTTTCTGATGCAACACCTTTGTTTCTTTAGACCAACAAGTAATTTGTATTTATTTTTTTATTTTTTTACGTTGCAACAAAAGTTTTATTAGCAAGATCATACATAACATGTATAAAGTAATTATACACATAGTTTCCATCATACATGAGGTATTGCATGCAATAAGGTGACATTACATATAAAGAAGTGTTGTATATTTGGTAGGTACTTGTATAAAAGTATAATTTAGTTTAGATACAATTGTTATCCTTACATTTTCCATATACATAAATATAATATAGCGAATTGAACATTGGTTATGTGCAAGTTGTGGATTCTTGTAGCCATTGATCCCATATTCTACTGTATTTGGTTGGGCACCCTCTATTAATATAGAGGAATTTTTAGTATGGAAGGGTCGTGTTTATGTCCCTTTTCCAGTCTACTATATTCGGGGGTTCAGGTCTCATCCGTTTTCTAGCAATGATTTTTCTGGCCGAGAATAGGGTTTCTTGTAGGAGTATTAGAGTGAATTTATCTAGTACATTTGGGAAAATCCCTAAAAGGCATTGCTTCGGGTCGAGAGTTAGGGGAGACCCCATGACATCATGCAGGAAAGTGACTATTTGTTTCCAATAGTCTTGTATTTTGTGACAGGACCATATAAAGTGAAAGAATGTACCCGTTGTAATGGACTGGTTTCGTCTATATTTGGCAACCCTGATAGGGGTGAGGTATGTTCCGTGGAGTATGTAAATTTGGGACAACCTATCTGAAAGTTTGAGCGACACCAGCTTACAGGTTTCTAATGCTTCCTCCCACTCCTCATCCTCTAACGTCCCGACCTATCTCTCCCATTTTGGTTTTAAAGCATAAGCTAGTTTTGCAGAAACAGGAGTGGAGAGCATATTGTAGAAGCAAGATATAAGCTTTTTTGGTTCTGTGTTTTTGATTATTGCCACAATAGGATTGGGAGTGGGTTGTGGAAGATTTTGTGGAAACTGTGTCTGGGCTGCATGTCGGACCTGGAGGAAACGGAAAAACATTTGATTCGGGATCATAAATTCCTCTTTGAGTGTATCAAATGTCTTGAGAGTTCCATCAGTGATCAAATTGTGTAAATAATATATGCCCCTAGTAGCCCATAACTCTGAGTTTTGAATACCATGGAATTCCTGCAGTCTGCTGTTATGCCAAAGCGGTGTGAAGTCATTGTGTGGTGGTATTCCTAATATAGAAGATGCCAGTTCCCATATGCGTCTATATTGATAAAGTAAGGAGTGTCTGTGTTCCTTTGACTGCGTGTTCCCTGTGCCTACTGATATCGGGTCTCCAGTGTGCAAGAAAGCGTTCTTTGTCTGTTTGTCTGTTTTGTCAGTGTGAAATAGTTGGGACAGTTGTAATGCAATATAGTAATGATTAAAATCCGGTAGTGCTGTTCCAACCATATCAGTTGGATTTTTAAGTGTTTGCCACGAAAGTTTATGTCTGGCCTTCCCCCATATAAATATATGGATACGGATATACCTAGGTATTTTATTATATCAACCCGTTGAAGGGGTAAAGGCTGATTTTTTTTCGGTCAGGGATCTAAATGTTAATCCCTTGATCTCTGGGTTAGCACGAATGGACACGGCCAGGGGTTCCGAAGCTAGAGCGTATGGCAGTGGAGAAAGTGGGCAACCCTGTCTCGTGCCTCTGCTTAGGTCAAACTCCTGAGAAGGGCACCCATTCACCACTATTCTAGCTATGGGATGTTGGTACAACAACTGAACCCATCTGATAAATTTTGGCCCAAACCCGTATCCCTCCATGCACCGCCAAAGGTATCTACACCAAATCAAACGCCTTGGCCGTATCTAGTGTCACTATTACCCTTGTGCCCATGTTGTCATGTGTGGCCTGAAGATTAATAAATAGTTTCCTGAGATTGAAGGAAGTATTACTGCCCGGCATAAACCCCGCCTGATCAGAATGTATAAGGGAAAGTATTACTTGATTTAAACGTTTGAACAATACTTTAGCTAATATTTTAATGTCTACTTGCAGTAGAGAAATGGAGCGATATGACTCGGGGTATCCTGGATCTTTACCTGGTTTGGGTATAAGGACTATTGTGGCCTCTCTCATAGAAGATGGCAATGTTAGGTTTTCAAACATATCATTATAAAGGGCAAGCAGTTTGGGTGTAAGTATCTCAGAGAAATGTGAATAGAATTCTATGGGTAAGCCGTCCGAGCCTGGGGATTTGGATCTGGCAAATTCCACAATAGCAATGACTATCTCTTCCCCAGTGAGGGGTGCCTCGAGGAGTTCCACTTGGCTCTCCGAGAGCTGGGGAAGTCAGATGTTGTCAAGGAACTGATCCATTGGTGCCGTATCCTCCGAGACTGTTGATGAGTACAGCTCTTTAAAAAAGTCTCTAAACTTGGAGGCTACAGCAGAAGGATCCGTGATTGGTTGTCCACCCTGATCATGTAGAGTTATAACAATTGGAGGTTTGTCCTCGCAATGAACTAGGTATGCAAGAAGTTTACCAGCCTTATCCCCATGCTCAAACCACCTCTGTTTAGTAAAGAACAATTTCTGTCTGGCCTTTCCATATTGCATCTGGGATACCACTCTTGTCTGCATTTTAAGTGTATTGGCATTTGATATGGAGGGGTCAGTCACATATGCCTGTTCTGAAGAAGAAAGGTCTGCCATCGCTTTGTCGAAGGCTTCTGTGGAGTTCGTTTTAATCTGATTCATGTGTGATGTCAGGGTCACACGGGCATGGAGCTTGAACATGTCCCACACTGCCGGCACAGAGGCAGAATGGTCATTCTCAATAAAAAAACGATTCCATTCCACTGCAAGAGTATCATCCTCCGGCAGCAGGGACAGCCAAAATGGATTCAAGCGCCAGGCTCGTGGCGATCTATTGAGGGAAATGCTAATTGTGATGGAATAGGAGCTATGATCAGATAACAGTCTGGGACCGAAGGACACTGTTAATAATCTAGGTAGAAGTTGTGTAGATATAAAGTCAATGCGTGACATTGAGTTGTGTGAGGAAGAAAAACATGAGTAAGCGTGTGTATGTTGAAATCTATGTCTCCAGGTGTCAATTAGGTGAATAGATAAGATAAGTTTATAAAGCTTGGTATCTCCGTTCTTCCCTGCAGTTAGTGTTAGTGGACGAAGTCTATCCAGAGTATTATTCAGTGTGGAGTTGAAGTCGCCCATCCATACTACTTGTACTGTGGGGTGTCTGGCCATAAATGAGAGTCACTCAAGAATTATAGTGATGGAAAATGGGGGGAACATAAAAGGTCATGATTAGGAAGGGCTCTCCACACAGTTTAGAGGATAGAAATACATATCTGCCCTGTGGGTCTGTGCACACTTCTCCAAGCTCAAAGTGTACTGATCTTGCAATTTGAATGTATACCCCTCTAGAGTGGGATGTGTGTGTCGAGTGGAATGCCCATCCTATCCAGGGGCGGCGAAGGGCCATCTGTAACCTGCCCTCCACATGAGTTTCCACAAGTGTCACTATGTCAGCCCTCTGTTTCTTAAAGAACGCGAAGGTTGCTGAGCGTTTAACTTGCTCACGTAGCCCCCTCATGTTCCAAGTAAGAAATTTTATAGACGTCATATTAGATTGTCTAAGATTGAATTTATCACTGATCGGTCTATTATAAATCTTACTAACAACCCTTTTCGAGAAATTTTCTTAAGTTCATACAATGCCACCAAATATGAGAGTAATAAAGAGCAATCTAATCTGTTCAAGAACCTGTATTGGTTGAAACCGTGTATATGAATTACATCTTGCATTTTTAGCTTTAACCTCAGCAACATCCCTCCCCCCTCCCCACCCTGCACTGTCCCCAACTGGTGCGGGCACAATCCTGAAACAAAACTTTATTTGAAATCTAGGAAAAAACAGTCAGGTTTAACCTATGTAGGAGAAAAAAAACAATGGTGCCATTGGGCTCCTAAAACACAGTTAAGTGTTACCCAATAGTAGATGTATAGAAAATGATTGAGTACAGTCCCAGAGATATGTACAAATATACACTTGTACATTGATAACTTTACTCCAGGTATGATGACTGATTTCCCTAAAGGTGCGTGGGGCAAAGTCACACTGCACCTTACATGTACCTAGTAGGACTGTTGCTGACCCGAGACTCCAGCCACCAAAGTGGCAAATGGGAAAAGTGGAGTGCTCCTGAAAAGGTCATCATTTAAAGTCATGGATCCTTATGTAGGACGTAATGTATTATCCCACAATTCCTAATATGCACATGTCCCATCTCGATTCGAAGAATATGGCAACTCAAGCGGCTAGGATGAAATAAGTGTAAAGTTCCAAAACTGGAGCAACTGAGGAACGGTCAGGTTCCATTAATAGCATTAACCACGGAACAGAAGAAGGAGGGATAGTAAGTTTAACCCGAACAAGTCGTTCTATACAGTATAATATAGGACATCCTGTGCATTAAAAAGGGGTGTTGTACCATGTACTCACGGCATGGTCAGTCCACCTTTGCAGGGGTTATGTGGCGTTCAAGCCAGGCAATCAGTTCTCCAGGATCTTCAAAAAATGATGCTCTTTCGTCATGCTCCACCCTGAGCTTGATGGGAAACAACATGGCGTACTTAAATTGATTATCCCTGAGCTTGCATTTTGCTTCCGTGAAGCCCTGATGGCGGCGTTGAACCTCCGCCGAGAAATCAGGAAAAACGGCGACTTTGACATTGCCGAAGGGAATATTAACCTTTTCTCTGGCCATTCTGAGTGCTGCATCCCTGTCCTTATAGTTTAGCAGTTTGTCTATAAACATGCGAGGGAGTGCGCCCTGGGGAGGTGGCCTGGCCGGAATGTGGTAAGCCCTTTCTACCGCCAGCATAGGAGAAAAGGCCTCTCTTCCATAAGTTGTAACTAGCAGCCGTTCAAGAAAAGTGGTGGAGTCTTTACCCTCAGCCCCCTCTGGGAGGCCGATCAACCGCAGGTTGCATCTTCTAAGCCTATTCTCCATCTCATCTTGCTTGGAGAAAAGCTGTTGTATTTGTTGCTGCATGTGGCCTGAGTCATGGCGGGATAGTGTCCTCGATATCGCTGATACGAGTCTCTGTAGATTTAACTCGATCACGCAGTTTATGCAGATCCTGCCTTATCAAAGATATATCTACCTTTACTTCTTCGATTTGAGCCGTGAGTGATGTTCGGCAGAATGTGATTGCTTCTAGGAGCTTGTCAGCGTCTCCCACCGTCCGGTCTACCCCAGTCTGTGCTGCGTCGCCATCTTCCTCCGGCTCCTCGCCGTTCTGTCGGCGGTATTGTGACAGCTTTGCTGCGGCGGATTTCTGCGCTTTTGGTGGGGACATGATGGCCAGAGTCCGGGGTATCTGGCAAGGTGAGTGGGGTGTATAGACGTTGTCTGTGGGACACAGGATGCTTCGGATTGCAGGATCAATGGACGGAGCTCCTCAGAAAGCATCCTACTCCATGTAACGTTAGGCCACGCCCCAAAAGATTGACATTTTTAGGTTTTTTTTGTTTTTATTGTTTTTTACTTTTTGTTTTTATTTATTTATTTTTTTTATTTTATTTCTCATTTTATTTTTCATTTTTTATTTGCCATTCTTTATTTCACTTTCTTATTTTTTACCTTTCATTCATCTTTTATCATTTATCATTATCACTTTATACACATGAGGGTTCATTTACTATAGCTCTGCGGTGATAATCAGTGCTAATTAGTGCTAAAACTGTATTTACTAAAGCGCTGGTAAAAAAAATACTCCCAAAATCGAATCTACTATAGTTCCCTGAAAACAAATAGCGCCCAAACCCTTACTCTGCTAAAACCTGGAGTAGTGCACATGGAAATAATGTTTAGAGCATGATATAATAATAATTTATAATTACTGCGCTGTCTTATATCTAAAGTGATATCAAATATGTGCTTGAATGCAAAAATAATAATAAATGTAAACAGCTGCAACTTTGCTGCAAGACACACGCATACACAAACAATTTTCCAATAATAAGCCGCGCTGTAAACTAAACAAGTGCTACATATAATATTGTTACTTTGTGCAAACTTATACTTGGTTGCTCTCAGTCAGGATCCCAGCGCCTTTTCAGGGGTTGGTGGCTCATTCAGGAGGTTAGTGGCAGATATTTCCCAGAAAAAATCATAAAAAGAAGGCTTCCATAGCGTAAAACCATACAGTATTTATTTTATAAAAAGATAAAAGGTATTGCACCTACATTTGAGTAATACCATCATATGCAAAGTACATGCTGCAAGGCAAAGTAAAAAGTGAAGCCGGCTGGCTCTCTGTAACAGCCTGTGGTTCTGGGAGTTCCGTGTATAGCGGTGACATCAGCACGTTGCTCCTCCCTACGCATTTCGTCACACCTGACATCGTCCTGGGGCACGGGGCATGATATAATTGCATAAATGGTAAACTGAAATATGCAGTATATTGTTTAAAGATAATCTGCTTTTAAACTGTGTGAAAAAAGTGATTCTACACTGAAATATCTTTAAAAGTCTGAGAAGAGATAAATTCCCTGTCTCTGAACAATTAAGTGCTAACACAACTGAGCATGCTCAGACCTGTAAATAGCTCTCATTTTAGCTCCAATATCTTTTTTACAGGGCGCTATAATAAATACCAAAGTGAGCACTGTGCTAAAGAGCATTTTTTGGGAGTGAAAATCTGCGCTATTATAGTCCAATGCAAGTTTTAGCCATTGATTCTAATGGAACAATTGTAACTTCCCCAAATAAATTCTTTTGTTGAGATGAAATGTATCTTTCTCTGAAATACATTTTCAGTTGCAACAATGTTGCTTCTACTTAATCTATTTTGTTTTTAAAAAAGAAGTATGGGTTTCAGTTTCTTTTTAATTCATACTTACCTCGGTGGATGGAGCAACAGACCGATGCTGCAGCTGTCCCTGTCCCTCTCTGCACTGAGAACCAAGCCACCAAACACCGCCGATGACTCAGTTATCAATCCTCCCCGAGAGTAAAGACTATCAGTGTCATCAGTGTCAGTGTCTCTCCTCTCTGCTTCTCCATGCTCACTGGAGCGCTGAGCTGTGGAGGGGTGGGGAGAGGCTGTTCTAGTGTCTCAGTGGTTTGCTGAGACTGCCATCAATCAAGGCAGCTGGTGGATCCAGACTTGGAAGTTGGAATGATGCGGTGCCTCGACTGATGGCAGTGACATCAGCGGAGAGCGGACTTCAGTCCGCTCTCCGCTGAAAATGAGTCAAAGGAGTGCAAAACGAATTGCACTCCTGTGACCCATAGGAAAAACCCAGCCAAACAAGCTCAGGCTGGACTTCTCCTTTAAGAATGCTAGAATGTGGAATGTTTTGATGTTTTGGTAAAATATATTTTTCTCTGTCACTTTCACTTGTTACTCTCCATCTCACAACAATCTTTATCCAAACTCACAGAGGTGTTTTTACAAACCACAAACAATACCATTGCTGATGCAAATTTAAAATGAGTCACATTTTTTTGTGCTTTTTATTATTTCCAAATAATCATCATTTGAGCCCAAAAAATGTGATATGTGTACCAACATCAGAAATCAAAATGTAATTCCCAAAAATTTGAGGGTAATATCACTATTCTACACTCACCCACAAAGAACCACCAAATATCACAGAATACATCAAGAAGAATAACTCTTGATTAATGTAATTTCACCACCTATATGTCCAAAGAAATGCAGTATTTATGTGTATTTATGTGTAGGAGGTTTTCACATGTGTCAGCTCTTTGGCTTAGAGGTTAGAACTTCTGCTGAGCATCTGGGTTCAAATCCCAAACATGCCGCTTCATGTAGAAAGGTTGTCTTATCTTCCAGGTCCTAAAACTGTCTAAATGTAGTATTTATGTGTAGGAGGTTTCCACCACCATTGTAAATCTTTCCAGATACACTATCTAGCCAAAAGTATGGGGACACCTGCCTTTACACACATGAACTTTAATGGCTGCCAAGTCTTAGTCCGTAGGGTTAAAAATAGATTTGGCCCACCCTTTGCAGCTAGAACAGCTTTTGGGAAGGGTAGGAAGGCTGCCCATAAGGTTTAGTGTGTCTATGGGAATGTTTGACCATTCTTACAGAGGTGAATTAGTGGGGCCAGGCACTGATGTTGAATGAGAAGGCCTGTCTCGCAGTCTCTGCTCTAATTCAGCCAAAAGGTGTTCTATCGGGTTGAGGTCAGGACTCTGTGCAAGCCAGTCAAGTTCCTCCACCCCAAACTCACTTATTCATGTCTTTATGGACCTTGCTTTGTGCACTGGTGTGCAGTCACGTTGGAACAGGAAGAGGCCATCCCCAAACTGTTGCCACAAAGTTGGGAGCATGAAATTGTCCAAAATGTCTTGATATACTGATGCCTTAAGAGTTCCCTGTACTGGAACTAAGAGGGCAAGCCCAACCCCTGAAAAACAACCCCACATCATAATCCCACCTGCACCAAATGATTTGGACCAGTGCACAAAGCAAGGTCATAAAGATATGGATGAGTGAGTTTGGGGTGGAGGAACTTTACTGGCCTGCACAGAGTCCTGACCTCAACACAACATAACACCTTGGGGATATATTAGAGCGGAGACTGTAAGCCAGGTCTTCTCATCCATCATCAGTGCCTGACCGCACAAATGCACTTATGGAAGAATGGTCAAACATTCCCATAGACACACTCCTAAACCTTGTGGACAGCCTTCCCAGAAGAGTTGAAGCTGTTATAGCTGCAAAGGGTGGGCCAAATGAATTTCGAACCCTACAGACTAAGACTGGGATGCCATTACAGTTCATGTGCGTATAAAGGCAGGTTCCCCAATACTTTTGGCTAGATAGTGTATCTGGCAAGATTTACAATGGTGGTGGAACCCTCCTACACATAAATACTACATATTGTATATTGCTTGTGACACTGAGAATGGCTATGGACTTAGGGCTGGTTCACACCACAGAGATGCAGAGAACATGTGTGAGGCTGCCTGCTGGCTTAATGGGTAGCAATTCCATCTAGCAGCACTGGGGTTGCTGGTTCAATTCCCCAACATGCTAATGCTTGTGTTGAAGTTTATATGTTCTCCCTGTGTGGGTTTCTCACCACAATCCAAAGACATGCTGGTATTCTATTTGTCTCTTGTCAAAATAGTCTCTAATGTAAGAAAGTTAGTTTTGGACTTCAGATTGGAAGCTCATTGCAGCCAGGGACTGATATTAATGTTTGTTAGTACTAATCATGCCCAGGGACTTGGACATTTAAAATTGTAGGGTTTACACTGCACAGGTACATATGCTTAGAAAACTGTTGCTTTGTTTATGTGCATGCAAATGGCCTTCGATCTTTGGCCTGTAGTTGGAGATTTGATGCACATAGCCAAGGGCTAACACAGTTGCAAATAGTATTATGTGTTCCTGCTCATCAGGTGCAATCACTTTAGACATACATGAAGAGACAGATTGAAAGATACTGGTGGGCGTGTACTTCTATTGGTCATGTGTCAGTGTGCTAACAATGCAACCTTATATAGAGGGCTGCAGTAGGGGGGGTTTGTTTGGCCTGAGAAGGCCAGGTTTTTTGAGGTGATTTGTGGGGGAGAAGGAATGATATTGTGCATATTGACAAACGCCCAACTAGGGCTGTTTGTTTGCTGAAATTTGTGTGCATTTTTCCATCAAAAGTGGGTTTATGTGGCCATGCTGTCAATGTTGTGTTTGTATTGTTCCTGTCTGAACAAGCATTTGTGGTTTGGGAGCATCTGTTGACTCTACTCTTTGATCTCATTGCTTAATCATGTACCCAGAAATGTAGCTTCCAGCAGAACATGGTCACCTATGTTTGTGTGTGGATTGTGGGCTGGTGGTGGGTGTTATATTTCGAATACGTACCTTTTTTAATATTATGTTGGAATGCTTTGTAAGAATAATGACTTAAGTATGTTTCTATAATCTTGCAGATAAAAATGATGTGGACTAGTGGGTGAGTTGTAGTATGAAATGTTACCCGTTATACACTGAAATAAAGCTGTGTCCACTCCAGGGTTTAGATCAATTTTAGACTGTAAGCTCCTTTGAGCAGGGCCCTTAAAACCCAATTGCTAACTGTTTTGCTAAATGTAACACCATATATCCTGTAAAAAAATGTTTGACGCTAGTAATTGAATGTACATAATTTTGTTTCTGCTGGCAAAATAACATTATTGAGCTTGTTTGATTGTTTTATTATTATAGAGGATTTATATAGCGCCAGCAGTTTGCGCAGCGCTTTACAACATGAGTGGTTTAAACATTATTGGCTGTGTGTTGATTTATTTTGAGGGGACAGCAAATTTACATTGTTATACAAGCTGTACACTCACTACTTTTCATTGTAGCAAAGTGTCACATGAAAAGATATATTAAAAAATTACAAAAAATTACAAAAATGTGAGAGTTGTACTCACTTTTGTAAGATACCATATGTAGAAATACAGATTTGCATGTCTGCAAATAAACGAAAATAAAAAAATTCAAATCGTGGTTGCGATCAAATTTTCACAGCTGCGATCAAAAGCGCGTGGCTTCACCTTCTGACCCGGAAATGAATCATTGTAATCACCCGGAAGTTCCTGTGCTGGTCAGGATCTCCATCTAGATGGACATGGTGAGGTCCATCTTTAGCAGAGAGGATGTGCTGCTCATTTGCTGGGTAAGTGTAGAATATGTACTTGTGCTTACTAACATGTATGACTTGTTTCACAGTTGGGTGGCTTTTCCAGCAAATTTGGACCTCCGAGTTGTATGACAAGTTGTACCCCATGATTCTCATTGATAACCATTTATATCTGTGCTACTTCAAGTTGCAACAACTTCAAAGTAGTCCCTGTACTACTTTGGTGTGACTTTCAGGTGACTTTAGGTGCATAGGGCGCAATATTACACAGGCATTCCCAGAAGTTGGCGCTAAGTTGCAGCAGCAAAGTGGCAGCAAAATAGTGTGCCTTTCAGGTCGCAGCAGTGTTAATGAGATTCATTGATAATACCTTTGAATTAGGCTCTATTCTTGCTTGTGCATCCTGCAAGTGAGTCAAATTTGTCCCTGCACTACTTTGACTTTGATGCGACTTGAGGTCCATATACCGCAAGATTACACAGGCAGTGGTCGCACAAGTGTAAATGGGGCCTAATTCAAAGGTGTTATCAATGAATCTCATTAGGTTCCTTTCACACTTGGCTGACTTTTCATACAACTTGAGGTCCATAAAGCCTCTTTCACACTAGTGCGACCTGAAAGTCCTGCGATTTTGCAGCAAATTATTTGTGATTTGAAGCAATGCCAGTGTAATCTGGAGGTCTATGGATGCAGGAGTCGCAGGACCAGTCGCACAAGTGTGAAAGGGGCATTAGGGCCGGTTCACACTGCTGTTCTCTCCGACATCCGGTCACCCCTCTCTGCTCACCCATTTCCTTGAATCTCCTCCGGCCAGAGGGACACACCGAGTCGTCCTCTGTGTGGGACCCTTTCCCCATTCCTTAAGGCCTGCTTCTGGTGATGATGCATTGGTTTTCCCCTCGGAGTTGAGGTCTCTCTGAGCCAACAGCTGCAACATTCATCTTTTAATACTGTACTGGATATGATGTAAATTCATAAGCCATACTGTTTGTATGATGTTTTTTACGTTCTGCGACAAATCGCATATACCCCTGATGAAGAAATAGTATCCCAGGCAAATTTTGAAATGCGTTGGTTTCTCTGTTGGATCTACCTTTCATTCAGCAGATCTCTGCGATTATTGTGTGTACAAATTTTATGTATTGCACTGTCTCTCATTTCCAGATCATTATACATTTGTATTCTATGTATGTGCTCATTATTTTATGATATTTTCCATTAAAAATGTATACTTTTTATACTCTTTCCACACTTCATTCACCATCTGCTCTATTTAAAGTCCCACCCATAGGAATTTCATTTTTTCAATTTGCTGAAATGTGATAAAAGACAATAGTCGGTTTTTGACAATTCTTCTATTAAAAATGTCTTCTTCTTTACCCCGTTTCTTCCTCCATCTTCCTCTGGTCTTGCTTTGGGTTTTCTTCCTCCTCCAGCAGCTTCTTCCCCCACGTCTTCCTCCATCTCCCTCTGCTTCTTCCTTCAGTCTTCTCTATCTTCCTCTGGCTTCTTCTTCCCCCACTTTGTCCTCTGTTCTTTCTCCTCCGCCACACCAGCCACCAACCTGCTGAACATGAAAACAACAAACCTCCTCCAACGCTTCGGCCAGCTGATCTGTCCACTTCCATAGCGCACATTTCATATATAACTATGGGGCGTGGCCACCAAATGATTTCAGCAGTAGACTCCGCCCCCTTGTGACATCACTGACCCATCATGCCTCTGGTGGTGAAGTCAAAAGGGGCAGAGTCTCGGAGTGATTTCATGGGCCCCATCGCAGCATCGTAGGAGGTTCGTTTTTTGAATGTTCAGTGGGAGCTGCGGAGGAGAAAGACCGGAGGATGAAGCGGGGGAAGAAGAAGACAGAGGAACATGGAGAAGAAGGAGGAAGAAGCGGAGGAAGATGGAGGAAGAAGTGGGGGAAGAAGCAGCTGGAGGAAGAAGGAGAAAATCGAAGGAAGACTGGAGGAAGATGGAGGAAGAAGTGGGGAAAGAATACATTTTTAATTTCACATTTGTCACATTTCACTGCTTTTTTTAGGTGAATGGGTAGGGGTACAATGTACCCGATACCCATTCACATAGGGGGGTGCCAGGATCTGGGGCCCCCTTGTTAAAGGGGGCTTCCAGATTCCAGTAAGCCCCCCGCCCACAGACCCCCACAACCACCAGGCAAGGGTTGTGGAGGTGAGGCCCTTGTCTCCATCAACATGGGGGCAAGGTGTTTTGGGGGGACCCAAACACCATTATTTTTAAATTTTGGCATGGAGTTCCCCTTAATATCCATACCAGACCCAAAAGACCTGGTATGAACTTGTAGGGGGAACCTACGCCATTTTTTTCTTTGATTTTTACTCTATATTACAGGGAACCAGCAATTCATTGTTCAGCAATTCAGCCGCGAGCAATTTTAAATTACATTTTTTCCTTTAGAAATGTCATTTTGCTGCGGTACAGTAATAAACATCGCAAAGATGCGCTACTTTGCAGACATAATAAGGACACTCCCAGGCATGATATTTAAAGGAATTTTTATTGTTTCACTTTAAGCATTATTAAAATCACTGCTCCTGAAAAAACATCTCATGTCCCCTGGGAGAGGACTCAGGTCCCCATACACTTTTAATGGCAAAGAACTTGCATATAAGCCTTCAGTGAGAACTTTGTATTTTGCAGGTTCGAGCCCCATTGACTTCCACTATTCCCGCATTTGTGATCTGACAGGCATGTTCGCCGGCAATAGCGCTGCTTTCCATTTGCATTAGCGCCCAGTTTCTGAGAGTTGAAGTCTAAATTGGGCGCTATTTTCCAGGACCGCAGGATTATTTATTGGCGCTATAGTAAATAAATTCCCATACTGTATACACTATACCTTATTTTTTCACATCTATCTCTATTTTCTTCTTATTTATCACTCCCATTCCCTTCACATCCTCTTTTTCTGATTTCAGTTCACCTTTCACCCTTTTCCCACCTCACCTTATCATTCCTCCCATAGGGTCCTGTGACTCGGGCGGTCCTCCTGGCGAACTCTGCTTTGCTCAGTGGGGGATCTCTCCACTGTTCCCCGCTAAGCAGACGGATGACAGGACCTGCCAGAGCCCCACTCTCCTCTATGGGGAGATCAGAAGAAAACGGACCACTTGTCCATTTTCATTTGATCCACCAGAGGGATGGAAAATAGGGTTACCATCCATCTGGATTTCACAGACAGGATTGGATCGGATAGCAGCGGGTGTCAGCGGACATGTCACTGCTGACATCTGCCGCTCCATAGAAGTGAATGGAGGGTCTGATCAGGTCCGCCCGATAAAAAACTGACAGGCGATCCTGATCGGAAAAGCCCGTGTGAAAGGGGCCTTAACCATACACACCTGCCAACCCTACATCCTAAATTACTTCCAGTAATGCTTATATACTCCCCACATGCATGAGATCTTCATCCCCATGACTAATCTTTGAAAGTCCAGAGCGAAATGTGTTGGGGGCATTGCCTGGTGGGAGCCAAGTCTGAGATTGTCTTATTACCACCATTGGACTCTGTGGATGAGCAACACCAGGGATCTTTCATCTCTTCCTTCAATTGACCTCTAGGGCCAGGTTATTGTGACCCTCTATACACCCTCACTATACCCCTAGATTTCTTGTCACACCTTACTCTACTTTGCCTTCCCCCCCCCCTTTTGTTATAACCCACCTTTTTCTTTGTACTATCTCCTCTCCAGTTCTTTATTGATACTTTTGCACTCTGAGGAGGCAAAAAATAAAGAAGAGAAAAAATGTAGGCACTCCTCTTTCTTTGCAGCAAAATGCCACAACTTATTTTTTGCTTGCATGGTTAACATACTTTATGCTAACTTTAAAATGCGCAATGCACCCTAAATTTAATGAACAATAAGTTAGAAAAATGTAATACATAAACCAAAGTCCCAATATATCTGACCATATATAATTGTGATTTCCAAAAATTTTCCCTTAAGTCACTTCTATAGTCCACAACTCGAAAACGTACTTTGTAATAGTGAATTACTCCAAGCCTCTAACCTTAAAGCCTTTGTAATTAAATAACAAACATGACTGTTCTTACCTGGTCTGTGCAATAGTTTTGCACAGAGCAGCTCCAATCCTCCAATTCTTCAGGGATACCCCCACTGCTCCAGGCCCCTCCTCTTTATCAGGGGCTCCCCACGGAAAGCGCGCTGATGGAGCTGGAGAATAAGAGAGGTCCAAGAACAGAACCTTGGGGGCCTTTGACATAGAAAGGGAGAGGAAAGGAGGAAGTAGAATTGTAAGCAATGACAAAGGTGTGGTTGGATAAGTAGGATGAGAAGGGTGAGAACCATTGTCCACAAATGGAGAAAACTTGGAACAGTAGCAAACCTTCCCAAGAGTGGTTGGCCTACAAGTTAATGCTATATTTTGAGTACCTCAAACTTACAATGGATGTGTGCCTCTATGAATATAAAAGGGGAACCAATAAACCCCCAAAAGAAATGAAAACCCCAAAATACCAACCTCTGAAATAAAAGCAATCTTTTTTTTAAAAGGAAAGCATTGCAGCAAAAAAACAAACTTTTCTATAGATAGCTAAAACTGACTGCTGACCTTAATCAACAAAAAATTCAAGTAAATATACAAACAAAAAAGTTCCCGTGATGGGGTTGTGCCTTGTCACAGTGTAGAGAGGATTTGGTGTCATCCAGGGTTGTCACCCATGTAGGTTGAAGGGCTCCAGGATGTGTGCCATATTAAGAAAAAGCTGGCCTTGAAGTTTTCTCCAGGACTGGTAAATCCTGGTATGAGTTCTGGAGCCCCGAAACATTGTAGAATATTGGGAGGGTTGAAGCTTTCAATCCTGGGTCCATGTTTTGATGGTAACTAGCGTACTGATTGTGCAAGTCTTTTGAATATGAGTGCTGACTATAGATCAGGACCCCACCTTGTAGACGGGAGCCTCTGCCCAGGAGTAAAACCTTTTCATTCAACCAAAAAACTGTCAGCTCCGGTTGGAGTCACTGTAAAGTTAGAAAAGCGATCTCCCCTGCTGAGCTGTTGTGTCTTGACATGGGGACTGTCCCCTGCGAGAACTCTCCGATAAACATTCTCCGCCGTCGTTGGCAGTCAGCTGCTGATTTTCCAGCGTGCTCGTCTGACAGAAGCTGGGCAAAAGGTGGGCTTGTGTCGGACAGGGTGGCATACACACGGGCCAATTTTTTTTTGCACCGGCTGATGTTTCCCAACATTTGGCCCATGTGTACAGGGCTTAAGGGTGTGAGTCAATATGGCCGGAGGCAGTTAGAGCCAGTGCATGTGTTCATTGAAGGAGGCAGAAGTAAAGAGCATTTGTTTTGTGGCTTTAAAAGTGTAATGCTGAATAACCACTGCAAAGAAAAATCTGATGTAATGCACTTTTACTTTTAATTAAAAGTGAGTAAAGCAAGCCCTAAAATCACACATCACTGACTCAACTGAAGTCCCTAACAGCTCTACTCTTGATGCCAGATCTCACACCCCCAATAATAAAAACAACAAAAAGGGTTAATTGTCAAAGTGAAAGCAGTCAGAATGAAATTATAATTCCCTATTGTTTCCCTACAGCAAATTGAATACATTGTCACTATGGCTGCTTTGTTCCCCTCTAGAGAGCTTTGAGTCCTACCCAAGTTTTACTAAACAAAATTCCAGAATGTACAGTAGAATAGGTGTGATTCTCTGTTAGTAGGAAATCAAAATTAAAAATCAAAGGTGTGATACAAACTATTACATATAACCAAAGTGGCAAGGCAAACAGTTTAAAGCAAAATGCCATTAGTATCTAAAATTCTAAATATCAGCTGCCTACCTAAAAATGTGTTCTGCATAAATATTCCCTGAAATTAATACAATCAGAAATTTTTCAGGAATTTTCTGGGGGGAAATTTAGGTGGTTTGCAATATAACTTATTACATTTGAATAAATGTTATTTTCTATTGCAATAATAGAAAATTGTTGATGAGTTTTCCAAAAACATTTTTCAAGTCTTTATTCCTCAGGCTGTATATAATTGGATTCAGCAGTGGGGTCAATACAGTGTACAGCAATGAGTAGAATTTAGTCATATTCCATGATTCACCCTTACCGGGTACCATATAAACACTCATGAGGGTAACATAATACATAGAAACAACAATGAGGTGGGAGCTACATGTGGAAAAAACTTTTTGTCTTCCAGTAATAGAAGGGATTTTAGAAATGGTAAATATTATATAAGCGTAGGATATAATGATAATAAAGAATGGTATTACATCTACAATAATACCCAAATACAAAATTTCCAATTGAACAATTGAAGTATCACCACAGGCAAGTCCCAATATTGGATCGAGATCACAGAAAAAGTGGTCAATGACATAAGGACCACAAAACTGCAATTTCGATATGGTTATCGTGTCAATTAGCGCAACCACAACGCTTAAAACCCAACAGGTAACAACCATAATCCAGGATAACTGGTGGTTCATTATCAAATTATAATGCAGTGGTTTACAGATGGCCAAATATCTGTCATAAGACATCACTGTCAGAAGAAGACACTCCAAGACTTCCATGACAGCAAAGAAATAAAACTGGGTGATGCAATCAGAAAGGGATACCGTGGTCTCTTTCACCAAATTCATGTGGAGCATGTTAGGAAGAATATCAGTTATTAGTAAGATATCGGATACAGCTAGCTGAGAAAGAAAAAAGTACATGGGGGAATGGAGGGATTTGCTGTTGGATACCAGTGTGATGATCAGGAGGTTTCCACATATTGTCATAAAATAATTCATAAGGAAAAGAAAAAATACCACAATGTTAACGTTTTGGGAAAATCGAAATCCTAAAATGTGGATCATGATAATTCCAGACATATTTTTTCCTTGTATACCCTGAACATAACACATTACACATATGTAAAATGGGTTGTCCTGTTGGTGAAAATGACTTCAAATCCTGCTATGGGGGAAAAGAAAAGGAAAGGGAAAAGGGGATGGGAAGAGAAAGGGAAAGGAGAAAGGGAAGGGGAATGGGGAAAGGGGAAAGGGAAGGGGAATGGGGAAAGGGAAGGTCAAGTGAAAGAAAAGGAAGGGGTAAAGGGGGAAGGGGAAAGGGAAAGGAAAGGACCGGGAGGCCCAAGCAACCAGCCGACATGTCTGCCGGCTGGCCTGGAGACCCGACTGAAGCCGAAATTGGCTTTGATCGGGTCTCGGATCTAGTAACCTGGAAGAGATGTCATGAAATGACTTGCGGTTTACAGAAGAGTTAAAGGCACCACATTAACGGCTGTGCAAACCGCCCTAGGTGTACGTCGCCCGCTTTAAGAGGTAAGGGGGGCGCATGCGTGACTGACAGCCATGATGTCAATCAGCGAGCAGCGATCGCTCCTCACAGAGACAGAATGGGGATCTATCAATGTAAATGTATCCACATTCTGTCAGGGAAGTAGAGAGAGATCTGCTGTTTCTAGTAATCCGGAACAGCAATCTATCTCTACTCCCTGTCAGTCACCTCCCCCCACAGTTAGAAACACCTCCCTAGGACACACTTAACCCCTTGATTGCCCCCTAGTGTTAACCACTTCTCTGCCAGTGACATTTATACAGTAATCAGTGGCTATTTTTAGCTCTGATCGCTGTATAAATATCAGTGGTCCCAAAAAAGTGACAAAAGTGTCCGATCTGTTCGCCGCAATGTCGCAGTTCCACTAAAAATTGCTGATCTCTGCCATTAGTAGTAAAAAAATAATAATAAAAATGCCTTAACTATACCCCTATTTTGTAGACACTATAACTTTTGCGCAAACCAATTGATATACGCTTATTGCAATTTTTTACCAAAAATATGTAGAAGAATATATATTGGCCTAAACTGATGAAGAAATTAGTTTTTTTGGGGGGGATATTTATTATAGCAAAAAGAAAAAAATATATATTTTTTTTTTTCAAAATTGTCGCTCTTTTTTTTATAACGCAAAAAAAAACGCAGAGGTGATCAAATACCACCAAAAGGAAGCTCTATTTGTGAGGAAAAAAAAGGACATCATTTTTATTTGGTTACAGCATCGCACGACCACGCAATTGTCAGTATTATCACAAAAAATGGCCTGGTTATTAAGGGGGCAAATCCTTCCGGGGCTGAAGTGGTTAAATAAAATTGTTCAAAAAAGAAACTGCGCTTAGGACACGTCTATGGGGTCAGAAGCCAAAGGTTGCTGCCTGGCTTACACAAAGTTCCTATTAGGGTTCTTTGCAAAACATAATAAATTAAAAAGAGTGGGTATGATGGCGCTACCTCTAAGTTTTAAACTGGGACAGCCTAAAGTTTTAGTGGCTCCTTATACGTAGTTTATAAAATGTTAAACATATAGGAAAGTGTTTCCCCTTATGTTAAGAATATCGCTTCGGCAGATATGTGCCACTGAATTTATGCTGCGGATTTGTACCAAACGCTCAAGTGTCGCACAAGATAAATTGGTCCTACAGCATCTGGTAGTGAAGCCAGAGGCTATATTCCCTAGAGTGCATTTATTGGACCATATATCGTATGCTATATTCCTGTATTAAGTCTGTGACCATATCAAGCGTAAGTATACGACCTCAAGATAGCTTATTACGGGTGTGACTACCATACAATGCATACAGATTATACCACCCTACTCAAATGCCATAAGTAAGGACTAAAGCTTACATATATATACAGCTAAAGATAATAGCACAGAAAATACAGCAATAATATTTCGGGCATATTATGACAGTCCCATAAGTTAAAAGAACAAAAAGATTCCCAATGGTGACTTTGGTGCTGCAACAATTTTGCCTGGTGACTCTCGTGCTCCCCCTGTTGGTTGCTTACTCACCGGCTCCCAGAACCCCAACAGGGGTATTGCGCCTGTAATGTAGTCTGCTGGGTTGTTTCCCTTGTTGCTTCCTCTGGTGGATGCTAATTATGTAATCAGCTCCCAACGTCACACATCAGGGTAATGCGATTATGCTGAAAAACAGGCCGCTTTGCCGCTATATTTTGTGTTGGATGTTTCCTGTGCTTCTTACTTTGTAAGGATGTTGCTTCCCCTCATAAATTGAGAAAAAAGAGCTTCCATGGTGTGATAAAGTATGAGACTTTATTTAAAACTTAAGTACCCTCAAGTCAGGGACTCAGCAAATGGACAAAAAAATTTTTTTTAGATAAATAAACAGCAAAAAATGACAAAAATAGAAATAAAAAATAAAAAATGGTTAGAAGTAAAGATTAAAAAGTCCGGGCACTAGATGCAAACTAAGTCCAGATGGGGTAGGACAGCATTAGTTGCCAGACGTAAACCAAGTTTAAAATGTCCCTCCTAGAAAGCATAAACAAAGCGGACCGTTGCTGAGGACGTCATGTGACGAAGCGCGCACAACGGCATCACGCTCTGCTAGTCAGCTCCAAGGCATACGAGAGAGGAGGACGCAGTTAGCGGCTGGGGCACTATTACCCCCCACCTCACTGTTTATGCTTTCTAGGAGGGACATTTTTAACTTGGTTTACGTCTGGCAACTAATGCTGTCCTACCCCATCTGGACTTAGTTTGCATCTAGTGCCCGGACTTTTTAATCTTTACTTCTAACCATTTTTTATTTTTTATTTTTTATTTCTATTTTTGTCATTTTTTGCTGTTTATTTATCTAAAAAAAATTTTTTTGTCCATTTGCTGAGTCCCTGACTTGAGGGTACTTACGTTTTAAATAAAGTCTCATACTTTATCACACCATGGAAGCTCTTTTTTCTCAATTTATGAGGGGAAGCAACATCCTTACAAAGTAAGAAGCACAGGAAACATCCAACACAAAATATAGCGGCAAAGCGGCCCGTTTTTCAGTATAATCGCATTACCCTGATGTGTGACGTGGGGAGCTGATTACATAATTAGCATCCACCAGAGGAAGCAACAAGGGAAACAACCCAGCAGATTACATTACATGCGCAATACCCCTGTTGGGGTTCTGGGAGCCGGTGAGTAAGCAACCAACAGGGGGAGCACGAGAGTCACCAGGCAAAATTGTTGCAGCACCAAAGTCACCATTGGGAATCTTTTTGTTCTTTTAACTTATGGGACTGTCATAATATGCCCAAAATATTATTGCTGTATTTTCTGTGCTATTATCTTTAGCTGTATATATATGTAAGCTTTAGTCCTTACTTATGGCATTTGAGTAGGGTGGTATAATCTGCATGCATTGTATGGTAGTCACACCCGTAATAAGCTATCTTGAGGTCGTATACTTACGCTTGATATGGTCACAGACTTAATACAGGAATATAGCATACGATATATGGTCCAATAAATGCACTCTAGGGAATATAGCCTCTGGCTTCACTACCAGATGCTGTAGGACCAATTTATCTTGTGCGACACTTGAGCGTTTGGTACAAATCCGCAGCATAAATTCAGTGGCACATACTTATCTGCCGAAGCGATATTCTTAACATAAGGGGAAACACTTTCCTATATGTTTAACATTTTATAAACTACGTATAAGGAGCCACTAAAACTTTAGGCTGTCCCAGTTTAAAACTTAGAGGTAGCGCCATCATACCCACTCTTTTTAATTTATTATGAAGTGGTTAAATACTTTTAAGTTCAAAGGAGGGATTTGGGTCTTATAGAACTGAGCTCTTTCTATAAAGAGTACCTGTCACTGCCTATTACTCTCACAAGAGATGTTTACATTCCTTCTGACAGCAAAACAAGTGATCAGAATTATTTTCTCCAAAGAGACAGTGTAAAAATAAAAAAATTAAAATAAATAAGAAAAAATAAAATAAAAATGAAACCGCCCCATCCCTCCGTGCTTGCCCGTAGAAGTGAATGCATACATAAGTCACAACTGTAAATGTAAACAGTGTTCAAACCTCACATGTGAGGTATTGCCATGATCATTAGAGTGAGAGCCATAATTCTAGCACTAGACCTCATCTGTAACTCTTAAATAGCAACCTGTAAAAATGTTTAAAGCTTCGCCTATGGAGATTTTTAAGTACCGTAGTCTGTCGCCATTCCATGAGTGTGCGGAATTTTAAAGCATGACATGTTAGGTATCTATTTGCTCAGTGTAACATTATCTTTCATATTATAAAAAAATTGGGCTAACCTTACGGTTTTGTTTTTTAATTTGTGAATGTGTCTTTTTTTCAGAAAAAAATGCTTTTAAAAAAACCCATGCGCAAATACTGTGTAATATAAAATATTGCAATAACCACCATTTTATTCTCTAGAGTCACTTATAAAAAAAAACACATATAAAGTTTGGGGGTTCTAAGTAATTTTCTAGCAATAAGAGGGAAGGTGTCTATGGTGAGGTGGAGAGTTGCTAGTTCAATAGAGAGAGACACTGGTGTGAAATATTTAAAGTCTTGATTCCAATAGGATCTAATAGATTTACAATGCAGCATAATATGGATTAGGGAGACTACAGAACCACCATTTCTTCAACACTGATCTGAGTTGACGTAAGAAATGTTAGATAATTTGTTGCCAAAATATATTTGCAATACAAGCTTAAAGCATATAAGCCAAAAAACAAAATATAATAGATTGTGGCTTATCAATTTTTAGATGTGCTGGCTGAATTAGCTTTCTTTTTTCAGACTTTTTTCTTTACTTTCACATCATAATCCTATAAGCAACACACTCCCTTTTTTCATTGTATCTATAGGGGTGGCAATGATTGTCAACCATGCTGGACTTCAAACATGCCTGCCTTTGTTCAACTTTATTACAATATACATGGGATATAGGGGATTAGTCGTTAACAGAAGGAAGATAACATTGTTTTCCGCTACCAGTGCAGCTTACAGAAAGTTACAAGGAAACAGAATTTCTGGCAAGATTAACAGTTATTTTTTCCACTTGCTTAAAATGTTCTTAGCCTAAAAAAAGAAAATGAATGCAGCTGCCAGATCTGAGAGCTGGAAAGCTGTAATATATAACATTTTTTGTTCTTGGGTTTAGTTTTTCTCTGAGGCTCAATAGGTTCTTTAAAAGCTTGCATTGTAAATATTTCGAACTTACCATCACAAGGCACTTCCTTTTCTAAAATTGAAACTATTTAGAGTACATCCACACTGTATGTCTCTGCATTAAATGAATAATGTTATGATTATGCAGAGTACATTGTTTTTATACATCAGTAGAATAGATTATAGAACAACTTTTGGGAATATTAGATGTTTAGGGATATTTCTGTGGGATCAATTATTAATAAAAATATGTATTCCTCCAAAATCACTTATCTTCCTTTGAGAAGCTCTGGTTGTGTTCATGTCTTAACTTCTTATGACACTTATAATCTGACACTAGCACTTGACCTATTTTCTTGTACTGATGGTAATGGCACAGGGGTAGGTGGGAAAGGATTGACATTTTTAGTTTTATTTTTTTTATTTTTTTTTATTTCTCATTTTATTTTTTATTTCTCATTCTTTATCTCACTTTGTTATTTTTCATTTCACTTTTCATTCATCTTTTATCATTTATCATTATCATTTTATACACATGAGGGGTCATTTACTATAGCCCCGCTAATTAGCGCTAATTAGTGAGAATTAGCGCTAATTTCACTAATTGGCGCTAAAATGGTATTCACTATAGCACCGGTAAAAAAATACTCCCAAAATCGAATTTATTATAGTTCCCTGAAAACAAATAGCACCCAAACGCTTACTCCGCTAAAACCTGGAATAGTGCACATGCAAATAATGTTTAGAGCATGATATAATGCCTAAATGGTACTGAAATATGCAGTATATTGTTTAAAGATAATCTGATTTTAAACTGTGAAAAAGTGATTTCTACACTGAAATATTTTTAAAAGTTTGAGAAGAGATAAATTCCGCATCTCTGCACAACTGAGCATGCTCAGACCTGCAAATAGCTCTCATTTTAGCTCCAATGTCTTTTTTCAGGGCACTATAGTAAATACCAAAATAAGCGCTGTGTTAAAGAGCATTTTTTGTGAGTGAAAATCGGCGCCATTATAGTCCAATACAATTTTTAGCCATTGATTCTAATGGTACAATTGTAACTTCCCCAAATAAATCCTTTTAATGTTGAGATGAAATGTATCTTTCTCTGAAATAAATTTTCCTTTGCAACAATGTTGCTTCTACTTAATCTATTTTGTTTTTAAAAGAGAAGTATGGGTTTTCATTTTTTTTTAATTCATACTTACCTCGGTGGATGGAGCATCAGACCAATGCTGCAGCTGTCCCCCTCCATCTCTGCACTGAGAACAGAACAACACCGATGACTCGGTTCTCACTCCTCCCTGAGAGAAAAGCTGCTGATTGTCAGTCAGCGTCTCTCCTCTCTGCTTCTCCACACTCACTGGAGAGCTGAGCTGTGGAGGGGTGTGAAGAGGCTGCCATCAATCAAGGCAGCTGGCAGATCGAGACTTGGAAGTTGGAATGATGCAGTGCCTCGACTGATGGCAGTGACGTCCGCGGAGTGCGGACTTCAGACTGATCTCCGCTGAAAATGAGTTACAGGAGTGCAAAATGAATTGCACTCCTGTGACCCATAGGAGAAGCCCAGTCAAACGGGCTCAGGCTGGACTTCTCCTTTAAGAATGTGGAATGTTTTGATGTTTTGCTAAAATATATTTTTCTCTGTCACTTTCACTTGTTACTCTCCATCTCACGACAATCTTTACCCCAAACTCACACAGGTGTCTTTACAAACCACAAACAATACCATTGCTGATGCAAATTTAAATTAGTCACAATTTTTTGTGCTTTTTATTATTTCCAAATAATCATAATTTGAGCCCAAAAATGTGATATGTACCAACATCATAAATCAAAATGTAATTCCCAACAATTTGAGGGTAGTATCACTATTATACACTCACCCACAAAGAACCACCAAATATCACAGAATAAATCAAGAAGAATAAGTCTTAAGTAATGTAATTCCACCACCTATATGTCCAAAGAAATGCAGTATTTTTGTGTATTTATGTGTAGGAGGTTTTCACATGTGGCAGCTCTGTGGCTTAGAGGTTAGAAATTCTGCTGAGCATCTGGGTTCAAATCTCAAACATGCGGCTTCATGTAGAGAAGTTGTCTCATCTTCCAGGTCCTAAAACTATGTCTAAAGCCTCATACACACGTTTGGATTTTCGTCTGAGAATTGTGTGATGACAGACTGTTTGCCTAAAATCTGACCGTTAGTACGCTCCATCAAACAATTGTTGTCCAACTTTTTGCCAACAAATGTTTGTAAATTTTCGGCGGACAACGGTCTGTTGTCAGATTTTCATCTCGTGTGTACACAAGTCCGTCACACAAAAGTCCAAAGAACAAACACGCATACTCGGAAGCAAGGACAAGCCGGAAGCGATTGTTCTTGTAAACTAGTGTTCGTAATGGAGAATTAACAAAGGCTTTTTTTTTCTAGTGATATCAAGAATAATATTATTAAGCTTGTTATTTTTTTCATGTGCAAGTTACCACAGCACTATTATCCTGTAGTTTTTAAGATCAAAGATATAACTATGTTGGTGTCCCTTGTTAATTTTACCTTGTATTTTTTAAAATGTAACTTCCTACTCCCAAACTGTCATTTGAAGTAAAACACATAGCCAAGTATTATTCTACACAATTTTTTTTTATTGTGCATTAAAAGAAGAAAAAAAAAATAGAGATGCTATCTGCCATACAAATATAAAGAACTTAAACAAAAAGTGCATTCTCTGCATACAAAAATAGAGAAAATATAACAAATAAAATCATTATTCCAAAACAAAAAAAAGGAAATTATTAATTTGTGAAGGGTTGAAAATCCCCAGTCCAGTGGCTGGTATTTCCACTATCCGCCATGCTGCTGGAGTGGGTGGGGTGGCTGTGGAGGTGGTGGATGTGGGGCCACAAAATCAAACAGGTGTGTGTTTTCTGTAATTTGGCCCCTCATCCCCATGTTGAGGAGCTGCAGGATTAGTTCCTCACACCTGCTCCTTTGATCACCATCCATCTACCTTAATTTATTGGCAGTCACCATGGCAAATCCCTCAGCCTCATCTGGGTCTGTCCTGATGGCAGTAGTGGCTTGGCTCGTAACCAGTCAAGGGAATGCAATAAGCAGGTGGCCAGTGGCTGCCTGCGGCCCCATGTGGGAGCTCTCACATTCAGGACAATGCCGTTCTAATGAGGGCTCTCGATGGAATAGTGGTGCCTGAGGGGGCTTGGCTGGTGGCCATCGACATAGAGGTTCTCTACAACTCAATACCCCATGATTTGGGGGTTGGGGTTGTGGAGAGCTTCATTTTGGAGAGGGGTAGTAGAGCTGCCACTTACAATGAGTTCATTTTGGGCTTATTGTATTTCATTTTGACCAATAACATCTTTTTGTTCAATCACTCCCACTACCTCCAGGTGCAGGGTGTTGCAATGGGGACACGTTGTGCCTCCCCTTATGCAAACCTGTACTGCCGCGTATCGTACGCAATCGAAAATGGGGCCAGCAAAAGACCGATGAGAGCTTTTCGTTGGAAAATGCAACCGTGTGTATGCTCCATCGGACTTTTGCTGGCTGAATTCCAGCCAGCAAAAGATTGAGAGCATGTTCTTAATTTTTCGGTCGGAAAAAGTTCCTATCTGAAAATGCGATCATCTGTAGCAAACCCAACGCGCAAAATTCTCACGCATGCTCGGAAACAATTTGATGCATGCTCGGAAGCATTGAACTTGATTTCTCAGGTCGTCATAGTGTTGTACATCACTGCGTTCTTGACGGTTGGAAGTTCAGCGAACTTTTGTGTGACCATGTGTATGCAAGGCAAGCTTGAGCGGAATCCCGTCGGAAAAGCCATCATATCTTTTTCCGATGAGAATTCCGATCATGTGCATGCGGCATACCTGGGGGGTGGTTGGAGCAATCTATTTTCTTGTGATGAATTGCAAGAGAGAGAGTGGGGTATTAATTTGGTAAAGATTTTTCGATGATATCTTCTTAATATCGACTGGGTCCAAGGAGGAGTTAATCTCCTTTTTGAAAACTTTAAAACTAAGTGAAGTTAATCAGATTGACAATGAATTATAACCAAAAGACTATCAGCTTTTTGGATATCTTGATTTTCATCAGTGATGATGGAATTTTAGGTTCTTCCTTATATCATAAGCCCTCTGCGAGCAATACGATTTTACATTCCACCAGTTCCCATCCCAGGTCTCTCATCTCTATCATACCTTATAGCCAGTATCTCAGGCTAAAAGGGAACTGCAGTAGATGGGAAGACTTTAAGACTGAAGCCAAGGCCCTATGAGACCCTCTTTTATTAAGAGGTTACAATCGATCGTGCCTCAAAAAGGCTTATCATTGGGCCAATCAGAAGGAAAGAGATATCTTGATTTTCGACAAAAAAGTTCATATCCCTGACCAAAAGGTTCAACTGATAATTAGATTTCCAGAACAGCATCGTCAGATACGAGATGTCATCCAAAAGTATTGGCATCTATTGATGGCTGATGATGTCTAAAATTTGTGAGTCCATATCCTCAAATCACTTACAAGAGATCTCAATCAATCAGAGATCACCTTGTACACAGTCAACAACCATACCTAAAAATGTTTTCCAAAAACCACAGGTACCAGGCCCTGCAGGAATTGCAATTTCTGCAGATACCCGATAAGTGCCTCTCAGATATATGCTACCCAATGAAGAGCAGTATAGACCTAATTTCTACGCCGATTGCCAGGCTATTGGTGTAGTATATCTCATGGAATGTGAATGCAGGGCTTTCTATGTGGGCAAAACTAGAAAAACATTGTTTCATAGGGTTAGGGACCTTTTGTCCCTGGTCTCTAAGAAAAAATTGGAAACCCCGACACATGGGACTTTAGCATAACTTTGCCCTGTCCAAAATGAAGTTTTTTGCTTTGGAGCATATACCGGTACATGAAAGAGGGGGTGATGTGGATAAACTACTTCTACAGTGTGAAACACAATGGATCCACACCTTGTCAGCTACAAAACATCCTGGACTGAACAAATCCATTGACTATAAACCCTTTCTTTAGGATCATATGTTACTTTATTATAATTTCTAGGCCTGGGATGCTATTCCCATGGTTGGCCACTAGATAGCAATATTCAATCAAGTTACTTGGAAGCACATTGATATGGAGATAGGTGATCATACGGACACCCAGGGCGTCTTCCCCGCCAACCATATAGGGGGATTTCTCCAGTGGTGTTAGTGGGGTTGGCGCCACTGGCCACCTGCTCATTGCATTCCCTTGACTGAATACCCGCCTGCCAACCTTTTGGGTTGGGAAATGAGTATTGAGTTGGCGGCCACTGGTTTAATTTAAATTTGACTCGAACATCGGGCTCATCCCTAATCTCCACGGCATCACCCTTATCCACCTTATCCATGACTTTATCATGGTTACTTTTCAGACTCTGTATGGCCTCATATTCTGGTATACTGATATTCAATATTTTACATCCGCATTAAACTTTTAAATGCCTGTAGCTCCTCTCATTAGTGCTGTGCAGGTGCACAGCTGACTGATAATTATGAAACCACTCCCATTAGACCCACTCGGCAGAGAGGAACAAACAGAGATTTATTCAGAATAACAAAAGGTAGAGATCTGCAACAAAGGTTGTTATAATCTAGGGTTGTCCCGATACCGATACTAGTATCGGTATCGGCACCGATACCGAGCATTTGCCCAAGTACTTGTACTCGGGCAAATGCTCCCGATGCTTCACCCGATACCTGGACTGTCAGCTGTGATCGGCGCGTGGGGGAGTTACAAGATTCTCCCCCAGCGGCTTTCACCAGCTTTAGTGACATACAGCGGTGATCGCTCACAGCTGACTGTCACTGCATCCTCCTCCATGCCCCCTCTGTTCCTCTGTGCCTCTCCGCTGTCCCCTGCATTCTTCTCTCCTTATCTGTCCCCCTCGTACTCCCCCTTTGTTCCTCTCTCCTTATCTGTCCCCTCCGTTCTCCCCCTCAGTTCCTCGTCCTCCCCCTCCTTCCTTTGTGTATGGATAGAGTCAGCTGACTCTGTCCATTCACATAACTGAAACATTGTAATCTCCTGTGATTACGATGTGTCAGTTTATGAATGGAGAGAAGCCGCTGTCTTCTCTCCATTCATTCTCAGTGCAGCTGACGCTGCAGAGAAAGGGACTGGGGAATCTCTATCCTCTGTCTCTTTCTCTGTCTCAAGGGGGAGATATCAGAGGTCTGTTAAGACCCCTGATATCTCACCAAAGCCCCCCAAAAGGGCTGATTAAAAAAAACAAAAAAAAAAATAAAGAATAAAAAAATATTATTGTAAAAAATAAAAATTGTAAAAAAAAACCAAAAAAAACACACACACATACAACGTTCACCCCCCCCCCCAAAAAAAAAAATATAGCAAAAAAAAAACTGTCACGTGACATTAAAAAAAAAGTATCGGTAATCGGTATCGGCGAGTACTTGAAAAAAAGTATCGGTACTTGTACTCGGTCCTAAAAAAGTGGTATCGGGACAACCCTATTATAATCCTTGCAATGTATATAGGTCTCCCCGAGGGGAATGTTTTTTTCTCAACAAAAGTTGAGTTACTCTTTAAAGAAACACACTACAAATTCACTACATTGCAATACTGTGTTTATTAACTGTGTGTGTCTTTTTCCGAATAAGGTATCTCTTTCCTTGTGTGGGACATTCTCCCTCTACGACCCCCCCCTTTTTTTTCTTTTCTTTTTTGGATCATTTGTAATAACCTTGGGTGGGGTCATATTTTAGACCTATTCCCTCCCCAACTTTGGAGAAGACTGACCCCGCTGAATCACTGGAATCTAGGGGAGAATGGGGATCACTACTATCGGACACCTCAGACTGGGAGTCCAATACATCTGGGGAACTAAAGTTGACCCACATCCCTACACTCCCCCCTTTAAATTATTTTTCAAAATAGACTGTGGCGTCCAAAATGGGGACTGCCCCCATCTCATATCCCTCAGATATTTCGATCTTTTAGTGACCATAATGTATTTTTATAACTTTCTATAGTGGAATGCAATTTCTTGTTCAAGTCCCTATACACAGAAAGTTGTTTAAACTCATAAAGCTGAACCTTAAATTTCTACACCTCCATGGTTGCCGATTACAACAATTTGGGGTTGATTTACTAAAATTGGAGAGTGCAAAATCTGGTGCAACTGTTCATGGTAGCCAATCAGCTTCTAACTTCAGCTTGTTCGTTTAAGTTTTGACCAAAAAACTGGAAGCTGATTCGTTTCTATGTAAAGCTACACCAGATTTTGCACTCTCCAGTTTTAGTAAATCATCCACTTTGTTTTCATATGACACTATAAGATTCATGAGCTCCAATGAACAGTCTGACAGGATTTGATTCCATTCCTTCGCAAACATTTCTGAGTGTATGAGTGGATGAGATTATCTTTATCCTGAGTCCTCTGGGGATCATCTGCTCTTGTAATTATTGTTTTAACCCCGCTTATTTTTATTTCTTATGTACATGTAGCACAATTAGTTGGAGCATAGTCATTTTTTATAGTTTTAGTGCTGTATTTTTACCCAGTTGCCTACTTTAGGTGTGTTAGACACACCCATAAAAACCCCTCCATAGTACACAAGGCATCTCCTGTACATCCAGAAGACTGCCTGTACTGTCTCGCCTCCCCTGCGCACTCCCGTGCGTGTCCCTATGAGACTCGCTGTCAGGAGAAAGAGAAGCTCCAGATCCTACGATCAGGGGCCAATCAGAATACATCCTCAGTGAATTATCACTCTGACAGCTAATCACAGTGATCATTTTGTGTAACTTATGTAAATGTTTACCTTTAAGAAGCAGCTTCGCGAGCGTGCGCACGCCAGCCGCCGTCTCCATGACTGTGACTGTGGGTCCCGCGGACTCTATGTCCAACGGGTGCCCATGATCGTGTCATGGAGAGGAAGAACAGGGATATGTTTTTGTAAACAAAGCATTTCCCCGTTCTGCCTAGTGACAGGACAGTGATAACAGCTCTCTGTCATCGAGAGCTGTGATCACTGTCCTGTGTGTTGTAGCCCAGCCCCCTCACAGTTAGAATCACTCCCTAGGACAAACTTAACCCCTTCACTGCCCCCTAGTGGTCAACCCCTTCCCTGCCAGTGTCATTTACACAGTAATCAATGCATTTTTATAGCACTGATTGCTGTATAAATGACAATGGTCCCAAAATAGTGTCAAAAGTGTCCGATGTGTCCACCATAATGTTGCAGTCCTGATAAAAACCGCAAATCACCGCCATTACTAATAAAAAAAATTATAATAAAAATGCCATAAAACTATCCCCTATTTTGTAGACGTTATAAATTTTGTGCAAACCAATCAAATATACGCTTATTGCGTTTTTGTTTTTTTTACCAAAAATATGTAGAAGAATACATATTGGCCTAAACTGAGGAAAAAAAATGTTTTGTATATTTTTGGGGGATATTTATTATAGCAAAAAGTAAAAAATAATGCTTTTTTTTTCAAAATTGTTGCTCTTTTTTTGTTTATAGCGCAAAAAATAAAAACCACAGAGGCGATCAAATACCACCAAAAGAAAGCTCTATTTGTGGGGAAAAAAGGACGTCAATTTTGTTTGGGTACAACGTCGCACGACCGCACAATTGTCAGTTAAAGCGAAGCAGTGCCGAATCGCAAAAAGTGCTCTGGTCAAGAAGGGGGTAAATTCATCCGGGGCTGAAGTGGTTAACTGACGTTAACGGACAATGTCTGTCAATGTCTGATCAGTTAAGATCCGTTTTGAAGAAATAATTTTTTTTGTTTATCTGTGAACTCAACCTATGACCCAGGCAGTAGTTGGACACTAGGAAGTACATCCCCAGTACATGCCCTAGGAGAAACATGGCAAGAGATGTCTCCTCATATAGGCAAGTACGACAAACAATGTCACGCTGTCCCAAAAATTGTTGGAATCCATTGCACAATGCAGATAGCACAGACAAGGACAAAGGAAGGACACAGCAAGGACAAGTCACTCACTGAAAACTGCAATACAGCATGGGAGGAGCAATGCTTTCTGGGTAATTTCCTTAGAGGCACAGAAACTGCTGTAAACGGATCAAAACGGATACAAAAACGGATGAAAAAACTGATGTAAACGTGTACATTAACGGATGAAAACGAATATTAACGGAACGGAAGACAGAAGAAGACGGAGATTAACGGAACAGAAGACAAATGAAGAGGGATGAAGCAAGGGATAAGAACTGATACATTTTTAACGTGGCTAAACTGACGGTGCCCGTGTGAATGAGGCCTTACACAGTAACTACCGTATTTTTTGCTCCATAAGAAGCACCTGACCAAAAGACGAACCTAGGTTTTAGAGAAGGAAAACAAGAAAAAAATATTCTGAACCAAATGGTGTACTAAAATAATTTTGGTGTACTAAAATTGTAGACTGAGGAGATGATAGCCACCTGGCTCACGCTGACAGGATGGGGTGCATTCCACCGCCGTATGCTTGCATAGAGGCCCTCAGTGACATGGGCATGTCTTTCATAGTGACACATCTTAGATGGGCTGGCCTGTAGTTGGAAACTGTGCAGTGGGGTCTGGGAGAGTGGCAGGAGGGTGCAGTGAAGGAGAGGAGTCTGCCACATCCATAAGAGGAGAAGATACATCTGGCTCCCCAGAATCTATGCGGGTCCTTGATTTCACTTTGCTTGTGGAGGGAGATAAGAGGTTAACCTCCAGGGCATGGTTGAAGTTTGCTCACCTGTAATGAGAGGTTCTTCTGAGCCTGCGCTTGCTGCTCGAGCCGAGTAGGAAGTCTCTAGAGGTCCAGCAGGTGGCGGTGCATTGTGACTCCCGCTGCCATTTTGGTGAAGCCCACCCTGCATGGTCGGGTAGAAAGCGATCATTATTTTATCGCTGGTGGGTCTTGGCGGCTTCTCCACATGTCCGGACAGTCAGCAGGGTATGAGCACGCCAAGAGGCTAGATGGATCGCTGCTGGAGAGGTCCTGGGCTGTGATGTTGAAGCCGATTCCCTGGTGCAGAGCGAAGCTCTGGATCTATGTCGTCATACTGCTCGGAGGCAGCGGTGCCTGGTCAGTATTCGTTCCATAAGACGTAGAGACATTTTCCCCAATTTTTTTTGGGGGGGGAGTGCGTCTTATGGAGCGAAAAATACGGTATTCTGTTTACCTCATGATGAAGACATTTGACCCTGTGTCAAACACGCATAGGGGAAGGGCCAGGACGGAGTGCAGAGCCTTTCACTCCACTGAGATGCGATGCACAGCTTATCCCTCCTGACAGGCAAACTTTGAGGCAAACTTTGGAGACTGCTATCAGATTGGTGCACCCACGCACCTTGCAAATGTGAGTACCCTAATGTATGGAGCTTTTATTCTAATAAATATTTATAAACTATATCACACTATCCAGTTTTTCTTTTCCTTTATTCCTAACTGTGGAGTTGCTGCTGAAAACTGTGTATCTGGATTCCATCACTGAGCTGTGGGATGGCTCATAAGCGTGTTTAGACTCAGTCTCACAGCTGAGTCGCACGCTCTGAGGTGAGCGGCTGTCCCCGAGGGGTCACTGGATGGCACTTGAGCATGGAATTCTGAGCACTAAGCACTAAGATTAATGCACGCACGTTGGAATTTTTATGAACTGTTTTTATGGACTTTATGTGCATTTCTTTCATAGTTTGGACTTTAATAATCAAATACCACATCTTGGATTTAATATTCACACTCATTGTGTGGCACATGGCACTTTGTTGTATTTTGCACTTATCACTGTGATATATTTATTTATATATATATATATATATATATATATATATATATATATATATATATATATATATATATATATATATATATATATATATATATATATATATATATATATATATATATATATTTTTTTTTACACAGTAAATTTCAGACTATATAAATGATTTTTTCATCCATACAGGTAGTAGTTCAGTAATCGCTACTCTCATTCTAATGGTATACATCTAGTATATTATTTACACATTGCACTTTAAAATCACTTGTTTTTTATATATATATCCTTTGTCCCTTGCTGTGGCTGTATAAGCCGCTTATGCAGTATTTTCAGTATACCTCATATGCATTAATAATCTCCAGATTGATATTTTCACCTTAGCGCAGCGTATCTTTTGTATACATTGTATTGCACGGCATATGAAACGTGTTCTGCGCGGGCAGCTAGGTGATTTCCACATTTAAGGCAATATACCATTGTGGCTCGCAAAATCTCCTTTTATCTATGTTGTAAGTTATGTTGTGTTTATGTCAGCTAATAATGCTTTTAATGTATTTTTAGCAAAATATTGCTTCAATATTTTCCGTGGGGGAAGGTGGGCCCTGTCAGGCAGGCTGTACGAGGGCCCGCGATTTCTATCAGCAGTCCTGCCCGCAGCCATCCTAGAATTGAGCTGCACTGAGCCTAACCAACACTCAGCCAAACAGGGTAAATCCTCTGCACAGCACTGTTTAACCACTTCAGCCCTGGAAGAATTTACCCCCTTCGCAGTTTGGCATTTTCATTCGCTTTAACTGACAATTGTGCAATCGTGCAACGCTGTACCCAAACAAAATTTGCGGCCTTTTTTTCTCACAAATAGAGATTTCTTTTGGTGGTATTTGATCACCTCTGTGCTTTTTTATTTTTTGAGCTATAAACAAAAAAAGAGCGACAATTTTGAAAAAAAAACAAATATTTTTTTCTTTTTGCTATATATATATATATATATATAATATCCCCCAATTTTTTTTCAAAAACAAATTTCTTTATCAGTTTAGACCAATATATGATCTTCTACATATTTTTGGTAAAAAAAAAAAAAGTATGTTCATTGGTTTGCGCAAAAGTTATAGCGTCTACAAACTATGGGAAAGATTTATGGCTTTTTTAGGGCATTTTTATTATTATATATTTTTTTTTACTAGTAATGGCGGTGATCTGCGATTTTCCGTGGTACTGCGTCATTGTGGCGGCCAGATCGGACACTTTTGACACACTTTTGGGACCATTGACATTTATACAGCGATCAGTGCTATACATATGCACTGATTACTGTGTAAATGTCACTGGTAGGAAAGGAGTTAACACTAAGGGGTAATTAAGGGGTTAAATGTGTGTTCCCTAGGTGTGTTCTAACTGTATGCGGATAAGACTGACTGGGGGAGGAGACATATCGTTGTTCCTACTTAGTAGGAACAAATAATATGTCTCCTCTCCGATATGTCTCCTCTCCCCGGACAGAACAGGGATTTGTGTATTTACACACACAAATCCCCATTCTGGCTCTCATGTCCACGCACACGTGTGCCCTCTGGCGGCTTTTACAGGGGAAGACGTACCCGTACTGGGTTTCGCCCAGCAGTGCCATTCTGCTGCAGTATATATACGTGAGGTGGTCGGGAATCAGTTAATAAAGCTTACTGTACTAAAATGTAACAAAAAATAAACAAATGTAAAAGCAATAAGTTATTAAAACTGTCAATTTTTTTATGATACACAGTAAATGTCATGCATCTACTTTAACCACCACACAACCCTCAGTACTTTATAGTACTTTATAGTGTTTATTTTAACCACTTCAGCCCCGGAAGTATTTACCCCCTAATGACCAGGCCATTTTTTTCGATTGCGCGGCCATGCAACGTTGTACCCAAACAAAATTTGTGTCCTTTTTTCTAGCAAATAAAGCTTTCTTTTAGTAGTATATGATCACCTCTGCGTTTTTTATTTTTTGCGCTATAAAAAAAAAAGAGCGACAATTAAAAAAAGCTATATTTTTCTAATTTTTGTTACAATAAATATCCCCAAAAAGATATCAAAAAATGAATTTCTTTCACAGTTTAGGCGGATATGTATTCTTCTACATATTTTTGGTAAAAAAATCACAATAAGCGTATATTGATTAGTTTGCGCAAAAGTTCTAGCGTCTGAATAATCGGGGATAGATTTATGTCATTTTTAATTTTATTATTTTTTCTACTAATAATGGCGGTGATCACTGATTTTTAGCGGGATTGCAACATTGCGGCGGACAGATCGGACACTTTTTACACTTTTTTGTGACCGGTGACATTTATACAGCGATCAGTGCTATAAAAATGCACTGACGCTGTATAAATGACACTGGCAGGGAAGGGGTTAACACTAGTGGTGGTCAAGGGGTTAAATGTGTTCTCTGGGAGGTGTTTCTAACTGTGGGGGGAGGGGACTGACTGGAGGGGGGAGAGAGATCGCTGTTCCTGATCACTGGGAACAGACGATCTCTCTCTACTCCCCTGTCCGAATGGGGATATGTTTGTTTACATTGACATATCCCCATTCTGGCTCTCTGTGGAGCGATCACGAGTGGCGCCGGTCACGGGCTTTGGCTCGGGCGCCGCACCCACTGTATCTACTGCATGAACCGACGTACAGCTACCGCGATTCGTGCAATAGAGCCAACCTGCTGCTGTATAATGATGGCGGCTGCTCGGCATTGTGTTTGAAAAAAGTAAATTGTATTTTGTTTGTGTGCACAAAAATTAGTTTCAGGCTATTTTTTTTTTTTTACTGAAAATATTTGTATTAAACACAATTGCAACAGCTGCCAAGGCTTCCGCTGTCCTGGAATATGCATCCCTCCATATGTAATAAAGAAGGCCACTTTCAAAGTTGAGCAGTAATAACAATTATTTATTTCTAGTTGCCAGGATTGCCCACAGTTAGCATTCAACAGATGATTGTATCAATAACCACCTCAGCTCTGGATGATTTAACCCCCCCCCCCTCCTGACCAGGCCATTTTTTGCGATACGGCACTGCGTTACTTTAACTGACAATTGCGTGGTCGTGCAACGCTGCACCCAAATAAAATTGTTGTCCTTTTTTTCCCACAAATAGAACTTTCTTTTGGTGGTATTTGATCACCTCTGCCGTTTTTAATTTTTGCGCTATAAACAAAAAATGACAGACAATTTTGAATTAAAAAAACTATATTTTTTTACTTTTTGCTATAAAACATATCCAATTAAAAATTTAAAAGAACAAATTTCTTCATCTATATAGTCCAAATATGTATTCTGCTACATATTTTTGGTAAAAAAAAATCCCAATAAGAGTATACAGTATTGATTGGTTTGCGCAAAACTATGGGATATATTTATGGCATTTTTATTTATCTATTTTTACTAGTAATGGTGGCGATCAGCGATTTATAGAGGGACTGCGACATTGCGGCAGACAAATCGCACACTAACCTACACTTTTGACATATTTTTGGGAACCAGTGACACTAATAGAGTGATCAGCACTAAAAATATGCACTGTCATTGTACTACTGACACTCGCTGGGAAGGGGTTAACATCAGAGGTGTGTTTATCATTAAAGTGTTTTTTGTACTTATTCCTAATTATGATTTGTGTTTATATACTGTTATACAATATATTTATCGGTGTGTTTTTCTTATGTATATCCAACAGAAATCTTCCAAGCTCCTGAAGAAGCGTTTTTTTATACACGCAACGTGTCGAGCTACTAAGAATACATATACCCGGACTTACAACCGGACCCATAATCTGCTTACTCACATCCACAATCGGAACAGTTGTGGTGGTGAGTAAGTAAGTGGTGTCTTGGTTGTATGTGGGGTAGAAAATATATTAATGATATGGAAATATTTTTTTACTTTATGTATCTATATGTTTTAGCTGTTCCTATTTTATGCAAGCTATATCAAAATAAATACATTTTTTACTTTTTATAGAAAACTTACCCGTGTGCCTTCAAAGTCCACTTTTTAGTCCTTTTGGTTTCATATGTTATATATCGGGACGTTGGCACACTATTACCTGTGTACCTACAGTGTCACCCTGTATTTAGGTACACGCTTATTTGGGAACCTCCTAAATAACATCAGAGGTGATCAAAGGGTTAAATGTGTGCCTAACCAGTGTTTTAGAGTAGTGTGGGAGGTGCTTTTACTAGGGGAAGGCATGGATCCGTGTCCCTGCTTTGCAAGAACTTAGGATCCATGCCTTCTTTACTGAGAGAATGGCAGTCTGTCTGTGTACCGAATGATAAGCGGGTGCCGGTGGACATAGAGTACGCAGGATCCACAGATCAGCTCCCTCTGTGTAGAATTGCACTCAGGCCTGCTACCTGGAAGTGCAGGATCACATTTATAGTGATCCTGCAAAGCGCTGCGAGGCAATAAAACTGCTAGAGGGCAGTCGGCAACTAGTTAAACTTCAGGAGGCTTTGATGAGTCGGGCTCAGTTCAAACCATGGCATTCTGGATCGTGGGAAAAATTGCCGCAATTCTGTCCGTGATTCCGAATCGCCACAAAACTCAGGACTTATGCATTAAGATAAAAAGCCTTCTGTGTATAGCAGCCCCCTCAGTCCCCCCTAATACTTACCTGAGCCCCTCTCTGTCCAGAGATGTCCACGAGTGTCTCAGCCATCCAGATTCTCCTTTCTGATTGGCTGAGACACAGCAGCGGCGACATTGGTTCCCGCTGCTGTCAATCAAAGTCAGCTAGCCAATCAGGGGAGAGAGGGGGTGGAGCCGAGGCTCCATTTCTGAATGGACACAGGGACCTGTGACTAAGCTCGGGTGCCCCATAGCAAGCTGCTTGCTGTGGGGGCACTGAAAAGGAGGGAGGGGCCAGGAGCACAGAAGAGGAGGATCCATGCTGCTCTGTGCAAATCCACTGCAATAAAGCAGGTAAGTATAACATGTTTGTTATTTTTATAAGGAAAAAAACAAGACTTTACAATCACTTTAAGTAAGCAACTTTACAACTGATTCACACTAGAAATGATTTATTTAAGAAAACTGTTTACTGTAAACTATGATGTCAAACATGCTAAAAAAAATAGATTTTGGGTTTATATATATTTGAAAGAGTGAACAGAATCTTTGCCTTGTTATAAAACAGGGGCACTGGAACATTTATGCACTGTATTTCCTATGGAGGAAGAAAATAAAAAACTGTATTATTTATGGCTTGCGTAAGTAAACTACGTCCCTTTCTAACCAATGAAACCACAAAGCTCCTGATTTACTCCCTGGTTATCTCTCGCCTCGACTACTGCAACTCCCTCCTCATTGGCTTACCTTTAAATAGACTATCCCCCCTTCAGTCCATCATGAATGCTGCTGCCCGACTCGTCCACCTTACAAACCACTCAGTGTCTGCTACCCCTCTCTGCCAATCCCTCCACTGGCTGCCACTCGCCCAATGAATTCAATTCAAAATACTAACAATAAGTTACAAAGCCATCCACAACTCTGCCCCCAGCTACATCACTAGCCTAGTCTCAAAATACCAACCTAATCGCCATCTCCATTCCTCCCAAGACCTCCTGCTCTTTAGATCCCTCATCACCTCCTCCCATATCTGCCTCCAGGACTTCTCCCGAGCCTCGCCCATCCTCTGGAATTCCCTACCCCAATCTGTCAGACTGTCTCCAAATGTATCCACTTTTAGGCGATCCCTGAAAACTTTCCTCTTCAGAGAAGCCTATCCTGCCTCCATCTAACAACTGCACTATTTTCTCCATTAGCTCATCCCCCACAGCTATTACCCTTTTGTATAACTTGAGCCTCCCTCCTAGATTGTAAGCTCTAACGAGCAGGGCCCTCTGATTCCTCCTGTATTGAACTGTATTGTATTTGTACTGTCCGCCCTCATGTTGTAAAGCGATGCGTAAACTGTTGGCGCTATATAAATCCTGTATGATAATAAATAATAATAATATAGCAGTTTAATTTCTGGCACGTGCCGGAAATGTAACACTCCCATTGGTTGTGCTCTCGACCAAACTGTCAAAGCATCCACTGGCTGGTGTCATAACTGATCACATGTGCAGCATCATGGCAGTTGTAGATTAAACAGATGTAAAGATGGCAGCTTCCTTGGCTGAAAACGATAGGGAGGTGTACTTACACTTTAAGCAACAGGGTATCTGCTCGGCATGGGACCTGGAAGCTAGTGTAGGTGACTGTAGTAGTGGTGTCTAGTAGACATGTGCACACTGAAATATTTTGTTTCGGAATTTCATTTTCGTCCGAAAAATAAATTTATTTAGTTACTCCTGAAATTCGTTTTTATTTATTTAGTTTTTCGTTAAAAAATTGTATTCGTCCGAAAATCCAAATTAAGGTTGATTCTGTTATTGAAGGCTTATGGTGTCTGTCGAATGTTTAAAGAAGATTCGACGGAGCAGCTAAACTGTACGACGCCATATAGTTTACCTGCTCCGTCTAATCTTCTTAGAACTTTCAACAGACACCATAAGCCAAACTACGTGTGTACTTCGTTCTAGCTATTTTACTGCTCCTCCTCTTTGGTTACAATCAGCCAATAACATTCATCATCATCATTATTTTTATTTATCTTTTCTCCCCTACGTCGAATCTTTCCTCCTCTACGTCGAATCTTTTCCCCCCTACGTCGAATTTTTTCTCCCCTACGTCAAATCTTTTCTCTCTATGTCGAATCTTTTCTCTCTATGTAGAATAATCTTGGACTAATAGAGTTAAGGTTAGGCACATTCGACCGCAGGTTTGATGGACACAGATTGTTATTGTCATCATCATGTCGAATCTCCTATCTATATCGAACTGTTATAGCAACGAAAACGAAAATAAAGCATTTGTTTATGTCGGATCTTTCATTTTTCAGATTCTGCACTTTCGTTATCGTTTGTTAAAACGATATTCGGACGAAAATGCATTTGGACAAAAACGAATGCACATGTCTAGTGTCTAGTATAGTGATTTCTAGCTTCTACGGGGATCGTACAGGTAATGCACATACATACTTACATTGGTTCAACCTGGACCAATGTAACTAAAAAAATTGCCATACCTAAGCTTCAACTTTAAATATACCTGGAATTAAGCTCTAAGGTTTTTCGACTTTGCCAAACACACAGAAGATCATTGAGTCATGTAAAACTTGTCAAAGTTAATAAAAAAAAATACATTTTAATAATATTTGCTAATGAATATTGTAAGTTGAGTACACATTTTATTATTTATTGATTGCTGTGGTTGATGATTTTAGCTACAGCTTGTTTCAAGTCTTGATTCCTCAGGCTGTATATAATTGGATTCAGCAGTGGGGTGCCTACAGTGTACAGTAACGATATGAATTTAGTAGTGTTCCCCGACTGTCCTTTACTGGGTAAAAGATAAACACAAACCAAAGTGCCATAAAAAATGGAGACAACGGTCAGGTGGGAGCTGCATGTTAAGAAAACTTTGTGCCTCCCAGTAATAGATGAGATTTTCAAAATGGCGCTTATAATATAAAAATATGATGCAATGGTGATAAAGAATGGGGTGATAACAATTATAACATTCACAAATGTCACTTCAAGCTGAACATTGGTGGTGTCATAGCAGGAAAGTTGTAGGATTGGGTCCAGATCACAGAAAAAGTGATCAACAATACCTGGGCCACAAAATTTTAATTGGGATGTCATTAAAGTGTGGATGGTTATTGCTAAGAAACTTAAAAACCAGCATGCGGTGACCATTATCCAGCAGATCTGGAAGTTCATTGCCAAGTTATAATGCAACGGTTTACAGATGGCCAAGTATCTGTCATAAGACATCGCTGTTAGAAGAAGACACTCTGACATTTCTGAGAAGGCAAAGAAATAAAACTGGGTGTGGCAATCAGAAAATGAGAGTATGGCTTCTTTAAATAAAACAGAATGGAGCATGTTAGGAAGAATGTCAGTTATTAGTAAGATATCCGATACAGAGAGCTGGGAGAGGAAGAAGTACATGGGAGAATGGAGGGTTTTGCTGCAAGACACCAATGTGATGATCAGGAGATTTCCGCATATTGTCACACAATAAATTATAAGGAAAAGAAAAAAGATCAAAAACCTTATGCTGTGTGGGATCTGGAGTCCTAAGAGGTGGATTATAGTAATACTGGTCACATTCTTCTTCTCCATAACCTGAAGGCAGAACAATAAAAATAAATAAAAATAAATAAAAAACATGAAACCCAATAAAGTTACTACTCAGGTAATCTTAAATACTGATTATTTTTGATTTGTTATAAATTAGGTGGTGCGAATATACATTATATTACCAAAAGTATTGGGACACCTGCCTTTACACACACATGAACTTTAATTTCAATAGTTTTTTATTGATTTTGAACATAGAAAAGAAACGAAACAGAAGGAAAAGTACAAACAGCAGTACTTGTAATAAAAGGCATTATTATACAATTTGACATTTCCGACTAGTCCACTAGACAATTATGTTGCTAAACCTTATATGGTTTTATGTGTTATTGTATTCTGAGAAAGCCACATTGTAGTTAAGTGGAAGTAGATAAAGAGGCATACTCATTTTAGGAACCCTCCCTCCTCCGACACCCCTATTGGGAACCTGCTGTGCCCCAGAGGGAGTGGACCCCATCGACTTAACTCAAAAAAAAAAAGAAAGAATCTATAATCAGTATAGATTTTATATGTCGTACCATATTTTGGACCAGTTATGATGTTGTTGTGTGGATATGAACAAAGGAAACAGATTAGAGATAAAACAAATAAAGTGAAATATATAAAATAAAATAAAATACTGAAACAAATTATATCAAATAATAATAATAAAGAATAAATAATAAATAATGGAGCAACCCATTTTGTGAGGTGTGCGTTTTTAAGCTCATCCAGTAATTGCGCATATGTCAGTTTTGTTTTTAGCTTCTATACCATTCTTGGTTTATACCACTCGGTCCACGGTTTCCATTGTTTGCATGCTATCAAGAATTTACCTTGGGCTGATGCATACATTTTTTCATAAGTAATGTGCGTGTTGGTGGTTAAGATTATTTCTTTTATTTTTGGGGTTTCTTGTGTCTTCCAATGTCTGGTTATTGTTAATCTAGTGCTTAGTAATACATGAGATATTATTTTCCTATATATTTTAGGGAACAGGTCTATGTCTATAGAGAGAATAGCTAATTCTGGTGTAGCCTGGATTTGCTGATTTGTTATTTTTGTGAGTATTTCGAATACCTTTTCCCATAGAATACGTATTTTAGGCCATTCCCAAAGTATATGGTGTAAGGTACCTACATGATTGCAGTTCCTCCAACACATTGGGGAGGTCATGGGGTCAAACTTGGAAATCCTGTACGGTGTTAAGTACCAACGCATAAGTATTTTTTGTGTTAATTCCCATAAGTTAGTACACCTGGAAGTGTTGTATGTAGTTTGAAGTGCTTTTTGCCATTGTTCTGGTTTGAAACATTGTTTTAATTCACGTTCCCAGGCCTCAATATAGGGTTGTTTGGCAAATGTTAATTTATTGTTTAGAGTATTATAAAATAAGGAGATTCCTTTAATATTGGTGTTTTGTTTTGTAAGGTATAGTACTATTCTCCAGGGGAGTTGTACTGATAGAGAGGGGTTGGTTCTCATGAAATGGCAAATCTGTATATATCTATAATATTCAGAATGCTCTAAATTGTATTCAACTTGTAGTGCTCTAAATGTTTTCATCGTGGGTCCTATTCTAAGATCTTCTAGGTTTGCAATACCTAATTTAGCCCAATGTTTTATGCTAAGGTTAGGAATAAGTTCGGATAAACTGGTGATGGGTATTTTTATCAAGGACATATGTGAAGTGTATGATTGGTTTTTTACCAAAATATTCCAGGCTCTGATTGACGCTTTTATTGGTGGTGCTAAGTTCTGGGTGCGGGAAGAAGTAATTGAGTTACACATTAGATAGTCGTATAAGTTTTTGTTGGGAATTTGATCTTCCTCCAACTCCTGCCATCTAGTGTCGGGCGATTCTGGGAACCATGTTCTTAATTGTGCTAATACAGATGCAAGGTAATAGTCTTTGATTACAATCTTGCCTATCCCCCCAACTCTTCTAGACATTACTGAGTTTTTAAACGCCCATCTCGCTTTTTTCCCTTTCCATAGAAATCTATTTAGCATAGATTGAAGTTTAGAAAAGAAAAAGTTAGGGACAGGGATAGGGAGTGATCTGAAAAGGTATATTATTTGGGGTAAAATTACCATTGTAAAAGCGGCCAGACGTCCTGACCATAGGAGTTCTGTTTTGGCTAATTTTTGCAGTTTTGTCAGTAAGGCGTCAAGAAAGGGGATATAGTTAGCCTTAAAAAGGTGGTCCGGAGATGCTGTTAGGGTGATTCCCAGATATTTCACCCCTTTCTTACACCATGAGTATGGAAACCGTGAACCGAGAACCCTTTCTTCTTGCTCTTCTATACCCATACCCAGTATATAAGATTTGTTCTCATTGACTTTATAGTATGAAACTTTAGAAAACATTTGTAGTGTGTCATGTACCGAAGCCAGGGAAGTTGTTGGATTTGTGAGCATCAGGATAATGTCATCCGCAAATAAGCTAATGACATGTTCCGATTTATGGGTCATGAATCCTGTTATAGATTGATGTTGTCTGATAATCATTGCTAAGGGTTCTAAAATTAAATTGAAAATTAATGGGGATAGGGGACAGCCCTGTCGGGTACCGTTGGTTATGTTGAATGGTTTAGAGAGTACTCCCGATGTGTATACATGGGCTGATGGCATTGAATACAATGCCATGATTGCTTTTAAGATAGGTCCAGAGAATCCAAATCTCCCCAGAACCAACTCCAAATAGCCCCAGTGGACTCTATCAAAGGCCTTCTCCGCGTCCAATGCTAGGAGCAGAGAAGGCCTTTGCTGGGTTGCAGCAATATGTATAATATTTGTTAGTCTCCTGGTAGCGTCAGAGGTCTGGCATCCCCTGGTGAATCCGGTCTGATCCAGGTGTATTAAGTGAGGTAAGATGTCTATGAGTCTGTTAGCTATTGTTTTAGCATAAATTTTTAAGTCTGTATTTAATAAAGAAATGGGCCTAAAATTTGCTGGTGTGTCTGGGTTTTTCCCCGGCTTGGGCAATGTCACTATCAGTGCAGTTAACATTTCAGATGGGAAGGACGAGGAGGCAGCCGCTGTGTTGAAAACTTTGTTTAAATGTGGAGACAGTAAATTTTTGAACGTTTGATAGTATTCTCCTATAAAGCCGTCTGTGCCTGGGGATTTATTATTTGGGAGTGATTCTATAGTTTTATGAATTTCTTCAGTAGTAAATGGTGCATTTAAATACTCCGTTTCTTGTTGAGAAAGTGTTGGTAATTTGATGTGGTTTAAAAAATCATTTATTGTTGTCGGTGTAGGTTGGACTATGGTTATGTCATCTTTCAGGTTATATAGCTTGCTATAATAAGTACTAAAGGCGTCTGCTATATCTTGTGGATGTTGTAGTTTAATGTTATTTGTGTGATGTAATATATATGGGATTTTAGTTTTACTTCTATGGCCCTTAATTTGTTGTGCTAACAGTTTTCCTGCCCTATTGCCGTGTGCGTAGTAGTTCATTTTAAGCCGTTTAGTGTTTTTTTCAAACTCCTCTAGTAAAAGGAGTCTTAGATCATATCTCAGTTGATTTAGTCTTTTAGATAGTGTAGGGGAAAATTGTTGTTTATTTTTGGAGTCAATTCTAAAAATTTCATCTGTGATGTCCTGAAATTTCTTTTGCCGCTGCCTCCTCGCCCTGGCCCCCAATTTAATGAATATTCCTCTAATGAATGCCTTATGAGCACTCCACAGAGTAAAAGGACTTTGTACAGAAGACTCATTAATGCGAAAGAATTCTACCAAGTGATCTTCAATAATTTTTTTGGATTCTGGTTGTTGCATAAGAAAGGAGTTGGCTCTCCACACTGGAGTGGTATTGACAATTGAAGTGTCTTTAATAGATAGGGTGATTGAAGCGTGGTCTGACCACGTGATGTTGTTGATGGTTGAAGAGGCTGCTTTGATCAGAGTGTGTTGGTCTACTAAGAAGAAGTCAATCCTGGTGTACGTGTGGTGTGGGGCGGAGAAAAATGTAAAGTCTTTCTCTCCGGCGTGAAGACACCGCCACACATCATATAGGTTCTCCTTATGAATGGACTCTTGCAAGGATGTTATTGTTCGATTCGCTTTTCTTGTTGTGTCTATAGATGGGTCAGGTATAATGTTGAAGTCCCCACACAATATCAAAAAACCTTTTCTCAGGGAATCAATTTTGTGGACAATCTTATGAAAAAAACGGATCTGATGCTTATTTGGTGCGTATACGTTTACTATGGTGTAAGTTACTTGATTGATATCGCACACTAACGCCAAGTATCGCCCTTGTGGGTCAATATATTTTGAATGAAGATTGAATGCAACGGTATCTCTTATAGCAATCATTACTCCTTTGGATTTTGATTCAGTGTTTGCAAAAAAGATGTGTGGAAAGTTCTTGTGCTGACATATTGGGGCAGCTGTACTACTAAAGTGTGTTTCTTGTGCGCATAATATATCAGATTTATTCACTAGTGCTTCCTTCCAGAGGGATTTTCTCTTTGCTGAATGATTAAGCCCTTTGGCATTAATAGATAAAAATTGGATAGCCATTAGGTTGGATTTCTATGAGTGTTGGTTGTGGTTTGTTTTCAGATCTGAGGTATCTGAAAATCACCTTTAGTGATGGATGCGGTGCATGCGTATACTCTCTTGTAGTACATGTACTCGCTGTGATCCTTGTAGTGTCTGTATCATGGTGGTTGTTGTACTGGATATTTTCAGATGATTGATGTTCATATGTTGCGAAGAGCTGGATGATGGGTAAATGGTTGTGGTGCTCCATATGTGGACGAAAAAAGAAAAGGTAGAAAAAATATAACAAAACAAAGTTAACATAGTAGGTATAGTTACCATTCAACTTTCCAGAAACTTCTGGATGACCCATAAGGGAAACTTCCTTCTTATGGGGTTAAGTGAGAGTCCCCAGTGTGCAGCAAATTGCTGCTCAAGATACTTGAGGGGTTAAGTTCTAGCCTATCGGTTACTCCGGCATTTTAGATGGGCTTACAAGTTTTCCGGATTTCCAAAAGAAATTATTTATGCGACTTGGCGTTCTTTGGCGTGACTTTCTTCCAGTCAGGTGTAGCCGTCTGTCGGTTGCCTTTAGGGCTTCGGAGTCGGGAAGGATGTTCCATGATTTAAGTAAGGCAATGCCTTTGTCCATTGAGTCTACAATGAACGTTTTGTCTTGGTTGGTGATGGTTATTTTAGTAGGGTACCCCCATCTGTAGGGTATGTTGTGGTTCCTGAGCACTTTTGTGATAGTGTTCAAGTTCCTTCTCTTTTGTAATGTATGCTGAGAAAGGTCAGCATATAATTGCAGTTGTTGAAAGCGGGATGGGATATTCTCCTGTTTCCGCATTGCTTGCATTAATTGCTCTTTGACATGGAAGAAATGCAGGCGCAAAATCACATCTCTGGGGACAGTGTCCGGGAGATAAGTTGGTTTTGGTAGGCGGTGTATTCTGTCAATAGTGATGTCTATTTCGGAGAGGTCCGGTAAAAGAGCAGTGAAAAGGTCCACAACATATGGTCTCAGTTCAGATGCTTGTACTGATTCCGGGATTCCTCTAATCTTGAGGTTGTTCCGTCTGGACCTGTCCTCAATGTCTGCAATCTTGTTTTTAATCCATACATATTCTTCCTCTCTCTCTTCATTTGCGTCCACCAAATCATTAATGGTGGATGCAAAATCCCCCATTTTATTTTCCACATGCTCCACTCGGGTCTCTATTGCGTTTAATTCCCCACTAAATCTGTGCATACAGTGCATCATATCAGCCTGCAAGGTACTTCTTAGAGACACTAACATATCCTTTAGGACAGTGTCCAATACCGGTTGATTCATGGTGGGGAAGGTGGTAATTGATTCAGGGAGCTCCCTAGTGTCATCCCCTGAGTCCGTTCCCGGGCTTATTGCAGGACTGCATCCAGCTCCATCCAGCTTTTGCTTGACTTTTGCTGGACTCCCTGATGGAGAGAATGAAGGTAGGGATCTTTGGCTGCTACAGGAGTCATTTTGGTTAGGGGATGAGGTGGCGGTGAGCGGAGCGGGATTGTTTTTATGTGGCAATGCATGGGGATGGACGGCGCCATCTTGCCTACCTCCGTGTTGCGGCTGTGAAAAGTAGTCCGTCAGCCGTTGGGGCTTAGATGTGCCCTTTCTCTTGCCCATCATATCCTCCTGATGTGCCCGGGTCGTTTCGCCAGCTGATGAGGGTGAAATCCGGGTGTTTTTAGCCGTTTGTGATCGCTAATGTCCGCCGGAGTGCCGGAGCTCTGGGATCAGACGTCCATTCAGCTCCGTTGCAGGCCACGCCCCCACACACATGAACTTTAATGGTATTCCAATCTTAATCTGTAGGTTTCAATATTAGGTTGGCCCACCCTTTGCAGCTATAACAGCTTCAACTCTTCTGGGAAGGCTGTCCACAATATTTAGGTGCGTGTCTATGGGAATGTGTGACCATTCTTCCAGAAGTGAATTTGTGAGGTCAGGCACTGATGTTGGATGAGAAGACGTGGCTCGCAGTCTCCGCTCTATTTCATCCCAAAGGTGTTCCATCGATTTGAGGCCAGGACTGTGTTTGGGGATGTCCCTTCCTGTTCCAAAATGACTGTGCACAAATCAAGGTCCAAAAGGACACGAATGAGCGAGTTTGGAGTGGAGGAACTTAATTGGCCTGCACAGAGTCCTGACCTCAACTCAATAGACCACCTTTGGGATGAATTAGAGTGGAGACTGCAAGCTTCTGGAAGAAAGGTCAAACATTCCCATAGACACACTCCTAAACCTTGTGGACAGCCTTCCCAAAAGAAATGAAGCTGTTATAGCTGCAAAGGGTGGGCCAACTCAATATTGAACCCTATGGACTAAGACTGGGATGCCATTAAAGTTCATGTGAGTGTAAAGGCAGATGTCCCAGTACTTTTGGTATTATAGTGTATTTCAAATGTTCAAAATGTGACAACCTAAGGCAATCAATCAGATATCCTTTTGTTAATGACAAATAAGAGAACCATAGCTCTCTATAGAATATCTGTTGTTTAATTTAAGTGTTTTGGTGATGTCATTCAATCAATAAAACAAAATAATACAATTTTACCTAGAATAGATAAAGTAATACTTCATAGTTTGAGAAGGGGGAAAATCTCAATATCCTGCAAAAGTTGGCAAAAAAATGTGCAATACATTTTCATACAGTGTGATGGGTATTATTTTAAAACAGACCTAATACATTAGAACATGACCTGTTTCTGCCTGATCTTCCAATTTATTAAGACTCCCTTCAGTAAAATACTTACCAGTCACCTAAAACCCTAAAGCCAAGGACAAGAGACCATAAATTTGAGAGGAATACAAACAATTCTTCAGCCATGGCTTTAGCCAGAAAGTAGTAGAGTCCATTAGAACTAGAGGTGTGTAGGCAGGCAGATAGCTTCTTTAGGTCCAATTTATCTACACATTTACAACTCAAAATGTTCTATTACCTTATTTTTTTGAAATGTTACTTAGATCATGTGAACAATCAGTTGATAGTTGCATAATATAACAAACATTGATAAAAATAATTAGGGTAAAGATATGTATTTGTTATCCATTGTACTGATTATGTGGAATATTGCTGCTTGTATATGTTATATTCATAGAATTATCTGTATATGTTGAATAATTTTTGAGTTTTGATTTTTTAATCCTGGATACGTTTCTCCCAAGAAAAGGATAAATGGGAGCTTCCTGAAAAATTAATGAAAAAATGGAGGTGACAGTTTAGTGATTTATTATTATTAAATAAAAGAATAGGTGCAGCGCTATAGCTGTGTAGGGATGAACCTGATCGGTTCGCAGCAGAACATACCTAACAGGCAAAAAATTTGGCACGAACACCTTTAAAGTCTATGGGACACGAACATGAATAATCAAAAGTGCTCATTTTAAAGGCTTATATGCAAGTTATTGTCATAAAAAGTGTTTGGGGACCCGGGTCCTGCCCTATGGTACATGTATCAATGCAAAAATGTTTTTAAAAATGGCTGTTTTTTTGGGAGCAGTGATTTTTTTAATGCTTAAAGTGAAACAATAAAAATGGAATATTCCTTTAAATATTGTGCCTGGGGGGGTGTCTATAGCATGCCTGTAAAGTGGCGCATTTTCCCATGCTTAGAACAGTACCACAGCAAAATTAAATTTCTAAAGGAAAAATTGTCATTTAAAACTGCTCGCGGCTGTAATGAATTGTCGGGTCTTGGCAATATAGTTAAATCTCGTTGAAAAAAAGAGCATGGGATCCCCCCAGTCCATTACCAGGCCCTTTGGGTCTGGTATGAATACAAAGGGGGACCCCGAACCAAATTTTTAAAAAACAATTGCGTGGGGGTCCCCCTAAAATCCTAAAATTTTGCGGGACCCCCACACAATTTTTTTTTTAAATTATGGTTTGGGGTTTCCCTTAATATTCATACCAGACCAAAAGGGCCTGGTAATGGACTTGGGGGACCCAATGCTCTTTTTTTCAATTAGTTTTATCTATATTGCCAAGACCCAACAATTATTACAGCCGCGAGCAGTTTTAAATGACAATTTTTCCTTTAGAAATGTCATTTTGCTGTTCTAAACACGGGAAAATGTGCCACCTTACAGGCATACTATAGACACCTCCAGGCACAATATTTAAAGGAATATTTCATTTTTATTGTTTCACTTTAAGCATTAAAAAAATCACTGCTCCCAAAAAAACGTCTGTTTTTAAAAATATTTTTTGCATTGATACATGTCCCCTGGGGCAGGACCCAGGTCCCCAAACACTTTTTATGACAATAACTTGCATATAAGCCTTTAAAATGAACATTTTTGATTTTTATGTTAATGTCCCATAGACTAACGGTGTTCCTGCAGCTTTCGAATTTGCCCCGAACACCGCATATTGTTCGGTGTTCGCAGAACAACCGAACACCCAAAGTTTGGCCTGACCTTATGTTCGGGCCGAACCGTTCGCTCATCCCTATAACTGTGTACAATGTCCAGAAATTAAACTGGATAACATGAAACAACATCAGTACTGAATGGTGTAAAGAGATAATAAACAATAAAATGAACTGTGTTAATCAGATATTAATAAGGTACCATAGAAATCAGTGCATTATGTGTCAGATGGTTGTAATACCAATCAAACATAAAAGATAATACAAGAAAATCATAATCACGAAATTGCTTTGTGAATGGAATGTCACTTGAATGCACATAATCATGATACAAAGTCCATCAAATACTAAATATCATAATGTGCTCTTCCACATGTATGTCAAAAGACCTTGAGGACAATGGTGTTGCCGTGTTGTTCAACCACCCGGGATATGTGCTTCCACCACCAGGGGAGAGGGGTAGGTACTCTTACCAGAGGACATGGACACACACGCCAGCCCGAGGTGAGTCAAACAGGCATGTAAGGATATCCAAAATCCAAGATGGTGATCTCCAATGGAGGAAAAGTGCAGGCGCACAAGCTCAGCAGAAGAGTGGACGGACAAACCGGGAGACAACCACAATCTCCAGGTGTCGTGTCTATGAAGATAGTTCTCCAACAGTGGATCAGAGCATTCATTAAAAACAAAAAGAAGGCTTCCACATGGTGTAGATCAAAAATAACATATGGATTTATTAGCAAAAAGAACAAACATCATTTAGGATGTATGCTGGTAAAAAGTGATCATAAAGCATTACATAAAATTTGACGTAGTGTGCATGGCTCAGCAGACAAAGACTGCTTTTATATGTAAGTATATTCATAGAGTAGAATTATCTGTAATGCTGGGAATAACAAGTGCTCTTTGATGTGGCCATGGGACTCCTTATTAATACATAGGGAAATTATTTTCTGATTCGTTTTTTTCTTTCAGAAAACTGTTATTAACTGTTCATTGGGAGTAAGTTAAATCATTAAAGGAGTTACATATAATTGATTAGGTTTTTAGGGAGAAACAAAAAAACAGCAAAATAATAATGACTAATATTTAAAAAAAATTACTCCAGTCAGACACAAAGCAGTTTATGATTTAAGATATATTTGAGATGAGAATCTTAACTGCTTCTGGACACAGAGTTGGCAATTCCAACTCAGTGACAATATTTATGTAGACAGTCAAGGCTATACGTTGAATAATTTTTGAGTTTTTTTTTCTGGATAAGTTTCTCCCAAGAAAAGGATAAATGGGAGCTTCCTGAAAAGAATATGAAAAAATGGAGATGACAGTTTAGTGATTTATTATTATTATTTTTATACAGGATTTATATATCGGCAACGGTTTGCGCAGCAACAGTACAGTTGTTAGGTAGGAGCAGAATAGGTTTATCTGAAGAGATGGGTTTTCAGGGATGTCTAAAAGCAAATTAGGAGATAGTTGGACAGATTGGGGTAGGGAGTTAGGACAGTGATTGGACGTGGGACTGAAAGCATAGTTCAGAGTCCAAAATTACACCTAACACTTTGGCATGTAGGGACGGGCTGATAGTAGTGCTATCAATCTTGACAGAGAACTCAGGGGGAAAGGCATGTGGCGGTTTTGGATAGATTGAGTTTGAGGAATGTGGTGTGACATCCAGGCTGATATGTCTGTTAGTAAATCAGTAATATGTGAGGAGACTGGAGGAGTGAGCTGATGGGTGGAGAGATAGATAAGGGGGTTGTCAGCATAGAGATGGTATTGGAAGCCATGGGAGGCTATTATCTGACCCAGGGAGGAGGTGTATAGGGAGAATAAGAGAGGTCCAAGAACAGAACCTTGGGGGGCCCCCGACAGAGAAAGAGAGAGGAAAGTAGAATTGTAAGCAGCGACAACAGTGTAGTTGGATAAGTAGGATGAGAACCAGCAAAGAGTACAGTCTTGGAGACCAAAGTCATGGAGTTTTTTGAGAAAGGAGTGGTTTACTGTGTCAAAGGCAGCAGAGAGGTCCAGGAGTAGGAGTACAAAATACATATACCCCTCATTAACCACTTACCTGTTTAATGACTGCTCAGACTTACGACCTGCTCTCCCTACCTGAACGATGTGCTGTACATCCTTGTATAGTACAGTACAGTACCGAATTTCCATTTGTGTTTTGTACTAATGCAAATTAAAACAATGTTATTGAGCTGGAGTTTTGTGTCTAGACCTTTTTTTCACAATACAGTGCAGTAGTTAAGAATGCTTAAAATATTGATTTCTTGTGACTCCTCGTCTAACAACCAATTTGTTTAATGACCTGGTTCTTGGAATGGAACCTGTTCGTTAAGTGAGGAGTACCTGTTGTGTCTATTGGATTTAGCTGTTATCGGATCGTTTGTGAGCTTTAGGAGAAAAGTTTCCAAGGAGTGTTGAGGGTGGAATCCAGACTGAAAGGGATCAAGAAGGTTATTCTCCATGAGGTTTTCGCTCATGGGGTTGTAGACCAGACATTCAAGGAGTTTGGATAGGGGAGCAAGGAGATTGGGGTGTAGGTTTTTAGGATTGGTGGGGTTTAGTGAGGGCTTAAGTGTGGGGGTGACAAGTGCATGTTTTGTAGAGTTGGGGAATATTGAAGATGTGAATTGGAGAGTGTAGGATAGAGCCAGAAGGTGACCGTAGCATTTGTGAGGGTCCAGGGGGGAGGTAGTTAGGTGGACATTAGTAAAAAGTTTAGAAACCATGTCTACAGCAGCGGAGTTGAATGAATAAAGTAATGATTGTACCTGTGGGCATGGGGTGTTAAGTGGAGAAGGTATTTGTACAGCGGAGATCTCCCCACAAATTGTATCAATCTTACATTTGAAATGATTGACAATCACCTGGGCAGTGAGGAAGTTAGCGGGTGGAGGCACTGATTTGTGTGGAAAATTATATTAGTGCTCCCTATGAGCAGTCTCTGGGAAGACAATTGGGAATCCTAAGGGATCAACTTAGACCTTCTCTAGGACCTTGCTGTCAGGGCTGGGCTCAGCCCTTCCTTCTCTGAGCTGGCCGCTCAGCTGTCAGCCAATTGCCAGCTCCTATCTCTCCACAGTTACTCAGCTGTTGATGATATCCTGCTCATCAGTCTTGCCTACTTAACCCGTCCAGTCCAGAGGAGCTCTGCCTTCGCCTTGGTCAACATCACAGAAACTATCTCCTGCGATCCTGTTCAAGGCTTGCTTTTCTGAAATCCCTTCTGGCTCAAGATCCTGCTTGCTGTTCCACTACATTGATCCCTGACTTCTGGCTTGGCTGACTATCCATTCTGGTTACTGAACCGGAATGTCAGACTTAGAATCCAATCCACACTTCTAGCATATCTTCCTCCTGCCAAAGCCCCCCCCAGCACATATCCTCCTAACCCCTCAATCACTCCACATATTTTCTACCTTGTCCTCCTTTCCAGCCGCTCTCTCCCCTCCCTCCTCCATCTACAGAGCATAAAAAAACTTTCTACATACCTGATTTCAGTGCGTCCCTGCCCCCCTCCTCCTTGTGTGTGTACAAAATGAAGGAGGAGGAAGGTAGGAGCTTTGATACACTGACACTCTGCTCTTCTGAACCAAGCTGCTGTCAGGGAGAGGGGAGACATGTCACTCTCGGTGCAGTACATGTGAATGATGTGTCCGGGTCTGGGGCAGAAGTAAACCCGAACACATCATTCAAAAATCGGACTGTCCGGAAGAAAACCGTACAGGTGACAACCCTAGCCCCATTATGTGTGTCAAAGGACAAACAGAGCAGGACATACTATGCAAGCAGCATGCTATGGGGGCATTTAGCAAGGGGAGGAGCCCAGAACGCTTGTGGGGGACCCGAGAAAAGGAGGATTGAGGTTGCTCTGTACATTATCATTGCACAGAGCAGGTAAGTATAACATTTTTTTTTGTTTCACTTTAGCTTTGAGGATGGTTCAAGTATAAGTCAAATATAATACCTCCACAGGGTGAGGCCTGAAAACAAATATGTTGTAAATATTATATAGGTAAATTAGAAAGGGAAGAGAAATCACCTAAGAGTTAATCCCAAGAAAACTCCCACCACATCCCATGGAGAAACAATTGTGGAAAAGACTGCCCTTAGGGGGATGGTGCAGGTGGGAGTATGAGTAAGGGATAAACAACAAAAGTATATATAAAAGTAGATAATTTTATTACAAAATAACAATAACATACACTAGAAATTCCTATAAAATATTCCTAAAATCATTAGAAAGGATAACAATGCATATAACGTTGCTTTATTCTTGGATCAACACTTCAATCAAGACATCCCTGGGATTTTAGGAATATTTTATAGGAATTTCTAGTGTATGTTATTGTTATAGTGTAATAAAATTATCTACTTTTATATATACTTTTGTTGTTTATCCCTTACTCATACTCCCACCTGCACCATCCCCCTAAGGGCAGTCTTTTCTATAAATATGATATAGGTACCAACTGTTTTTTGTAACATGCAGCCCAAGAAAATCGAATATTTGGATAACATATAAGTCTTAAAGGTGGGGCATATATTTTAATTATAGCTTGTACAGAAACTATCTGCTAATTCATCACAAGAAGTTCTCATTTTGCAGACCGGGTTGGAAATCTTGATTGCCAAAAAAATTGGTGATGGAGAAAATAGAAGACTATGGTCCAGAAAGTGATATGTGCTGATAGAGATAATGAATTGAGAGGTATTGGAAAAGTTGCATGTATACTTCCTTCTTCATTACTGGACAGAACACTCTGTGTTTCTAATAATGCCTATCCTGTAAATTCCAACTGTTATTCTGTTTATGACCATGGCTTACCTTCTGGTTTCACATACTTTTCTGTCTTCATGACATTGAGCCCATTGTACAATCTGCTTGACCCATGATACTTTCTGACCTCACTTTGGCATTAAGCATTAGCTAAAACTGTTTGTTCTGAGTTCTGATCCCTTTACGTTTGTGTACTACACTCACCACAGAGTATTTGATAATTCACTTTGAATGCCTGTCAGCTTGACAGATGTTAACAGTGGAGAAAAACCTTGATAGAGTCAGAAACTGAAATCCAGTGGAGGACTCTGAACTTTTGGTCTGGTAGACATAGAAAACCAACTGAGCATTTCAAAGTAGGGAAAGTTTCCTGTGCATTAAAGAAAGTGACTGTCTGACAGAAAGTTTGCCAGGGTGTCCCAGCAATTGGTGGGTGACATGCTGAAAGGTAGGTATCATCTTTTATCACATGGGTTGAATAGATGAGAGAGAAAAACAAGTTTCAGGAAGATCAGAATGTGAGGAGAATTTGTGGGGGTGGGGTACTGAGTTCGCAGGTGAGAGAGGGAAAGAAGCAACAAGACTGGATTTTGAAAGGGGAAGAGAATAGACAGTGTGACCGCAGTGTGGAAGGAGGCAGAGGAAGTAGATGGATAGCTGATTGTTCAGCACGCGTCACTGCCTGCAAGGTCTGAATAGGGAGTATCCCCACTCACAGCAATTAACCCAACATGTGTTATTTATTCCGGTTGGGGGGGATGTCCTTGAGCCAAATTCTCTATGGTTGATATTACATAACTATTTTTGGCAAAAGAAGAACTGCGCTATTAAATAAAGTGCTAAAGCTGCAACTCAAAGTGATAACCAACACAAACGAAACAATAGAACAAAAGGAGCTGCGCTAGTGATATATTAACAATAAATGAGAACCAGAATGCATTGTATACATAAATACATCAACTAAGAGTGCAATGTGTATATGTGAATGAAAGTCACACCAAAGTTGTCAAAATGCCAATAAATATGGACATAAGCACAACTGCATAACAAAAAAGTCAATGTTACTGGTGATGAAAGCAAATAGGCACAGTCAGTGATAATGGTAATCAATGATGATAAACACCAAACGATGATGGTGTTATGACACCCTGTGAAAAATCGTAATAAATCAGAGAGCAATGTGAATCCGCCATCTTGAGGAATGCAGGCTTACGAGATTGCCAACTGAAAATAGCTTGTCACCCAATCCTGGGTCGTGAAGAGTCTTCCACTGTTGCAAATGGCCGCTGCAAACAACTCACACGCCTGGCGTCTCCCGAAGTTCCAGCCTCAGATATCCAACAATCCTTGTATGTCAGTGTCAGCTGACACACTGAAGGGCTCGGTCCGAAGATGGGAGGAACAAGGTGAGGGTGGATGATCTCATCAGGTTACATACATACATATGTCGCTCTCCCTGCGCGTTTCGTCACACAAAGGACGTCATCTCAGGGCCTATTTTTGTTTGGCCACCATCCATGTATGAGCATTGCCATTTTCAGCTGATCAGCCAAGGTTCTCATGCATGTGGAATCCATGCATCACTGTAGCATGATCATGAATGTAGAGTAGATTTGTCTTCTGCAATCACTACGATTTCCACCTTTGATAAGCATCTACTTCTGTCCTGACCCTTTGAAATTACTAAACCAACAACCAGACAATGTAGTGCATTGGCTGACCAAAAACATATTACTTCTAAGGGGGCACTCATACTAATGGCTGGTCCATCCTAGAGAGGAAAGTACAGATCTGTGAAAAAATATTAGAAGCATTTGTGGCAGGTTTCACTGCATGCAAAAACAGCCTATAGTTGTGGGAGGAGCATAAATAAAAAAATGTTTTATTCATTTAGAAATATGGAATAGTGTCCATGGACTGCATAAAGTATTTTCTTTAAAACATGAACTAACACTCTAAGGTTGCAGTGTAAAGGTCCTGCAACAACTCTTCAAATTTAGGTCCAAAGTCAAAGATTAACAACATTTATTTCTAATGAAAATCAAGAAAAGTTGTCCATACAGATTCCTTTATAAGGCTTTATATATTACCAGATACACAAAAATGAATACTGTCCTGCAAATATATACCAATGTTATGTAAAACTTAACATTGATATTTTTGAGGGAAAAACATATTTTGCAGTCTGTTCTTTTTGTGGCTTTTTTCACTGCTATATACAGTATATAACATTCAGCTCCAATTTAACATACTAAATGTATTATTACTCTATGCTCCAGTATAATTTAATTTGACAATACATTGTGTTGTTTATGCCAAAGCAAATCCAGACAGTAGTGAATGATTTTATCTACAGCTTCTTTTAAGTCTTTATTCCTCAGGCTGTATATAATTGGATTCATTAGAGGGGTGGCTACAGTGTACAGCAATGACAAGAATTTAGTGATATCCCATGACTTCCCTCTGCTTGGGATCAAGTAAACACAAAGCAAGGTACCATAATAAATGCAAACAATAGTCAGGTGGGAACTGCATGTTGAAAAAACTCTCTGCCTGCTGGAAATAGATGACATTTTAAAAATGGTAATAATAATATAAACATATGACACAATAATAATAAAGAAAGGGATGACAACAAATAGAGAACTCAACAATGTCACTTCAAGTTGAACAAAGCTTGTGTCAGAGCAAGATAATTGCAGGATTGGATAAAGATCACAGAAAAAATGGTCTATAACATTGAGGTCACAAAATGTTAATTGTGATATGGTTAAAGTGAGAATCAATACTATTGAAACACTTAGAACCCAACATGTGATGACCATCTTGTAGCAAAACTGGAAGTTCATTGCTAAGGTATAATGCAATGGTTTACAGATGGCCACATATCTGTCGTAACACATCACTGTCAGGAGAAGACACTCTGAAGTTTCTGAGACATCGAAGAAATAAAACTGGGTGATGCAATCAGAAAATGACATTATGGTCTTCTTCATCGAAAGAGCATGAAGTGTATTAGGAAGAATGTCAGTTGCTAATAGAATATCTGATATGGAGAGATGGGAGAGGAAGAAGTACATGGGGGAATGGAGGGATTTACTGTAGGACACCAGAGTGATGATCAGGAGGTTTCCACAAACGGTAACACAATAAACTATGAGGAGAAGAAAAAAGATCAATAAAGTTATACTGTGCGGAGTCTGAAATCCTAGGAGGTGGATGATGGTTAACGAGCTCCTATTTTTCCCATCCATAACCTGAAGATGGAACATTATAAAAAAATGAAACAGCTTTATTGAGTCGGTAAAAAGTATTTGGTCTAAAGTAAAAACAATGAAACTGTCAAAGCCTTGGGCAATGTCACTTTTATAAACCCCTACAATAAAGTTCTTTTATTTCACGTTTGGTCTCTTAAATATACAAACAAAAAGGTTTTGTTATATCTGTTAAATTATAACAAAACAAAATGTTGATAATGCCAAAAATTCAATGAGCACCTTATTTCCTGTGCTGCACTAAAATCTTAAATATCTTCAATATTGCACATTTTGGCTCTGTGGACTACAGAGCACTCCACGTGTTGTAAAGCTTATGGGGGGGGGTCCTGTAGCCCAAATCAGGAGGAAATATCCTCAGGTGACCATGCTCCACTTCTTTACTTACAGTACAGTTAATGAGCTTTTTTTTTTAATAACAAACATGTCTACTGCTCTGTATAGTGATCTGTTCCTCCTCTTTTCAGATTCCTCGCCAACGTCCATGGCCCCTCCCTCCTGCAGTGTCCCGAGAGCAAGCAGCTTGCAATGGGGGCACCCAAGCAGACTCGTTCCTGAGCCAAGGCTCTGTGTGTCCATTTACACATAAAGCCATAGCCCGGCCCCACCCCCTTGCTCTCTTCATTGGCTCACTGGCTGTGATTCATAGCAGCGAGAGCCAATGGCTCCCTTTGCTGTCTTAGCCAATGAGGAGGGAGAGTTCCCAGAGAGCCAAGGCTCTCATGCACATCACTGGATCGAGATGGAGCTTAGGTAAGTATTAGGGGGGCTTTTTCACAGAGAAAGTTTTTTATCTTCATGCATAGAATGCATGAAGGTAAAAAACCTTGAGCCTTTAAGTAACTACTTTAAGTAACCTTCCTGTGTATTTATTGTACATATAGTGGCCTAAAGATATATATAAGATTTTCAATGTGCAATTACCCAAGGCAGATGATATCTATAATTTTTTTTACAAAAAGTAAAAAAGAAAATTGTACCATTTTATCATAAACTAATATTTAATAGTTATAAGGAGGAAAAATGGTGAATTCTGTACGTTGACCAAAAAAAAAGGCAATACATTTTTTACTTAATGCCAATTGGCAAAAACTGCCACCCATACAGTATCTCCCAACCTTTCTTTCAAACTTATTTACCATCTTAGAAAAAAGGAAAAAAAAGGCAGGAATAATAACACAATCTGGAAAAGTTGACCAAAAAAAATTGCAATACATTTTTTATTTAAAGCGGACCTTCAGTCATTTTTTTCCAACTTTCCATCTATTAAATCCTCTGCCCTTGTTGTTTTAACTTTGGATAGTAAAACATTTTTTTCCTGCCATTAAATACCTTATTATTATTATTATTATTATTCACGATTTATATAGCGCCAACAGTTAACGCAGCGCTTTACAATGTAAAGGGGGAACAGCACAACTACAGTACAGTTCAATACAGAAGGGACAGGAGGGCCCTGCTCGTAGAGCTTACATTCTAAAGGGAGGGGGTCTTGTTTCTTGTCAGGTAAAAAGCCTAGGCTTATGACAGCATGCACAGCTCTCACTCTCATGAGAGTTTGCCAGGAAGGGAGGGGGGATGAGTCATAAGAGGGCCAATGAGAGCTGCAGAGCTCAAGTGCCTGTGTGTGTCTGTGTAATTCCAGGAAGTGAACAGGCAGCAGCATCAGCTGCCCACAGTTAAAATGGCTGCAGCCAGACTCAATTTAGGGAGATTTCTGCAGCATATTTGGCAAGTACAGAATCACAGTATATATGAAATAATATGCAAAGTGGTTGGAGGGAAGCTTCAGAATGGCAAAGATGTTTTTATTACAAATTATTCTCTTTAAATCCAATCGGCAAAAAACAGCCACCCATATTGCCAAACCTTTATTTCCCACCTATTTACCATATTTAAAAAAATAGAAACCTTACAAAGCCCCTTTTTACTTGCATACTCTAAGGCTACTTTCACAGTGGGGCGTTGGGGGCGTCGGCGGTAAAGCACCGCTATTTTTAGTGGCGCTTTACCGTCTTTCTTTCTTGCAGAGGTTTTTGACTTCTATCGGGGTGCTTTTAACCCCCTCTAGCAGCTGAAAAGGGTTAAAACTGCTCGCAAAGCGCCGCTGCAGAGATTTCAATGGGCAGGGGCACTTTAGGAGCAGTGTATACACCGCTCCTACAGCACTGCAAAGATACAGCTTGCAGGACTTTTTTTGGCGTCCTGCCAGCGCACCGCTCCAGTGCTTTCACACTCGGGCTTTCACATTGGAGTGAGAGGAGAGGCTCTTTACTGGCGCTATTCCAGGCATTGTTTTTAGTGCTATAGCACCTGTAAAGGGCTGTGTGAAAGCAGCCTAAGTGTTCCTTGGGGTGCTTCTGCTTGGTATGGAAATCAGTTAGCTAGCTCTTTAATGTGTGCTCACTGTTGACTGGGTCCTTCGTTTTAAAGTCATCAAGCAGCTGCAGTCCTCTGGATCCTGGGAGAGTCTTACTGCTGAAAAGCAAAAGGAAATCAACCAGTCAGGAAAATGTACACCAGAGGAAGGACTGGTTACCCCTTAAAGGTAAGAAATAGAGAAGACTCGGCACCTGGCATGTCATGTTACCATGACAAAGACAAGTATTTTGGAGTGCAGGCATTAGTTAGAGGGGGATTGTTTTTAGGTGAAAGGAAACCCGTTTGGAGCCGAACATTAACATAATATAGGTATTTTTTTAATGCAGATCTAAAACTAGATCATAAACGATTTTTTCCTGCTCTCACATTTCCTGCGTGCCTTCAGTAAAAGCCAAAAGAAGACCGCTTACTCTGGGTCTGCCTACGAACCAGAGAGGGATCATCCTTAAACTGCGTATACATGTACCAAAAATTGGCCGGTTCAGCATGTGAACCACTGTCTGTTTAACAGAAGCTGGTCTGATGACCAGCATCTGTTGAACAGTCATGCTGTTAAACCAGAATTCGATCTGTGCTTGCAGCCAATAACTGCAGCGCTGATCTGTGTGATTCTGGCAGAAAGGAGGAGCCTCCCCCCCATCCGAATACAATAGAACAGCGGGAGAGATGTCTGCATCAATATAACCTGTGCCCTGTTCTTTAGCTGACTTGTGCCCTAGTTTCACATTCATCTGAGCTCTCACAGTCTGACAGATTGGTATTATCTGTACATGTAAGTGTGCAGTTTTTTAATAAAGGTATTTTGGCTTGCATTAGCATTAGCATCCTGCTCGGTGCTTTCCTTCAATTGGTAAAAGTAAACACAAGAAAAAGCCATTATAGTTCAGTACACAGGTAACAAGGATAAAAAAAGAGGAAAAACATCAACATATAGGAGGTACGAGGAACCTAAAAATGTAGCTGATAAAGAAGTGTATAAAACAGACACCTGTTTTAGGTATATCAGTGATAAGAATAAAAGATACAATATGATCGCAAAAATATACACACGATCAGAAATTCTGCCAGCAAACCTCCGATGAGAGCTTTTTGTCGGAAAATGTGACCGTGTGTATGCTCCATCAGTCTTTTGCTGGCTGAAATTCCAGCCAGCAAAAGATTGAGGGCATGTTCTCTATTTTTCGGTCGGGAAAAGTTCCTATCCGAAAATGCATTCGTCTGTATGCAATTCAGATGCGTAAAAAATCACGCATGCTCGGAAACAAGTTGACGCATGCTCGGAAGCATTGAACTTCATGTTCTCGGCTAGTGTTGTACGTCACCTCATTCTTGACGGTCGAAAGTTCAGAGAATTTTTGTGTGACCATGTGTATGCAAGGCAAACTTGAGCAGAATTCCGTCAGAAAAACCATTCAAGTTCGGAAATTCCGATCGTGTGTACGTGGCAAAACAAAAACAAGTTGAGGGATCATATTGATTATAGCAGTGAAGGTTCAGGATACTAAGAGGCATGGGAGGCAGATGAACTGGCTCACCTGCAGCTTAATAAAAGAATAGGACTCCTGATGTTATTCATCCTAGAGCTCTAAGAGAACTTTGTGGTATAGTTATTGGACCAATAATTGATCTTTTTACTCAATCTTTTCTAACAGGAGAGGTCACCAATTACCGATGAACAGCTAATGTTGAATCTATACACAAGAAGGGGAAATTCTGGTAACTTACATGTCAGTGAGTTTAACATCTGAAGTAGCAAAACACAGTTATACAGTTACTCCTAAAAAAAAAAAACAAACCCAAAAAAACATGATCATTTAAAACCACTTGCACACCGATATACTTCCTAACTTTGAGGATGGATATTGTTGTTATGGCAGCAGCTAGCTGCCATAACCCTGGTTGCCTCATATTCGGGGGCGGTCGGTTACAAGATAAAAGTGGTCTCTGTGGCAGATTCACTGCAAGATCACTTTTATTGGTGGTGGTAGAGAGGGCATCCCCCCTCCCGCCGTGCTCCAGTGCCCTCCGCTGCATCCCGGAGCCGTCCGCAGCAGCGGAGGTGATCCGGTCCTTGCTGTGCATGGAGACGAATGAGGGGAAGATGGCCCCCACCCATTTCCATGACATTGCAGGGCAGAAGTGATGTCAAAACTTCACCATAGCTCTTTAAGGGCCATTTTTTTCAATCATTTTTTTAAATGACAATTTTTTTTATTGCATTTTAGTGTAAATATGAGATCTAAGGTCTTTTAGACCCCAGATCTCATATTTAAGAGGTCCTGTCATGCATTTTTTCTATTAGGGATGTTTACATTCCTTGTAATAGGTATAAAAGCGACAATTTAAAAAAAAAAAAAAAAACAGTGTAAAAATAAAAAATAAAAGGTAAAATAAAAAAGAAAAAAAAAATTAAACACGCCCCGTCCCAACAAGCTTGCGTGCAGAAGCGAACGCATACGTGAGCAGTGCCCGCATATGAAAACAGTGTTCAATCCACACATGTGAGGTATCGCCGCGATCGGTAGGGTGAGTGCAATAATTCTAGCCCTAGACCTCCTCTGTAACTCAAAACATGCAACCTGTAGAATTTTTTTAAATGTCGCCTATGAAGATTTTAAAGGGTAAAAGTTTGTGGCCATTCCACGAGCGGGCGCAATTTTGAAGCGTGACATGTTGGGTATCAATTTACTCGGCGTAACATTATCTTTCACAATATAAAAAAAAATTGGGCTAACTTCACTGCTGTCTTATTTTTTATTTCAAAAAAGTGCATTTTTCCAAAAAAAGTTCTAGGACCGCTGCACAAATATGGTGTGACAGAAAGTATTGCAACGACCGCCATTTTATTCTCTAGGGTGTTAGAAAAAATGTATAATGTTTGGGGGTTCTAAATAATTTTCTAGCAAAAAAAACTGTTTTTAACTTGTAAACAACAAATCTCAGAAAGAGGCTCTGTCCTTAAGTGGTTAAAAACACACAGCTTGCTTGACCCAGAGCAGCAGGACTTTACTGAGATCAGATCATGTCAGACTATTCTGATTTATTCATTTTTTTCTCTAGATCACAAATGTTCTGGAGCAGGGTTGGGATCTGAACATAGCCTATCTTCAGCAAAACATTTGTTAAGATTCCACATAACGATCTCATAAAAAAGATGTACAAGTTAGGACTTAACCCTCGGGTGTTTGTGGTGCACCACAAGGCTCTTTACAAGGTATTGTTCTATGTAATCTTTTCTTTAGTAATATAACTGAGGGTTTGGTGGGCAAAGTATGTTTTTTTTTTTTTTTTTTTGCTGATGACACAAAGGTGTGCAATAGGGTTAGTATTCTAAGAGGCATCTGTATAATGAAACATCCTATGACAGAGAGCAGTAATGGGGTTAAAGTATTGGACGAAACTACAGAGGGGTAAAAAAATGAGGATGCTATTTCAAATGATTGCAAAAAGAGGTGAATGATGTAGCCCAACAGAGGGGAAAGTAAAAATAATTTTGGGATGAATCACTAGAAGTATCACCAGCGGGAGGAAGGAGGTCTGATTCATCTACATAGATTTTTATTTGGATCTTATTTACAATACTGTGTCCAGTTCTGAGAACCTCACTTACAAAAAGATAAGAACAAGTTCAGGAAAGAGCAACAATCATGGTGAAAGGTCAGAGGAAAAAACATATCAGAAAGACTGCAGAAATGTAATATATACAGTCTTGAGGAAAGAAGGGAAGAAGGGCATGACTGAAACCTTATGAGGTAATAAAGTTCAGGGCAGGTCAAGAACAAGAGAGCATGACCTCAAAATTGCAGCAGGAAAGTGCAAAACTAGCCTTTATATTTTCCAGGCATCCCCTACTCTTTCAGTATTTCTTACCAAAAGAAGAGACACACAGAGGTAGTGATTCAGTCAACAGTAGGTGAATGTAAACATGTTGGGATAAGCATAAATCTATACTTAGAAAACATGGTGTAAAAAGAAACAAATCCTTTAAAAACAAACAAAAAAAAAGCAAAAAAGTGGTAGATTTAATAAACCACTTGGTCTTTTTCTTACTTACCATTGACCTGAATCACTAAAGTCATGACCAAGAGACAAGGAAAAGGAAACGCAGCCAGTCAGTTCCTTTATCTCCAAAATTTTTGGTTCTTCAACTTTGAGTTTAGGCTAGAACTAGTAGAGAATTATTCAATCTGTAGATCTGGATGGAGACCTGTGAGCAGGAGGACAATTCTGCCTTTGGGATTCACGAAAACCAGCACTCAAAAATATGAAATAACCATTTTTTTAATAACAGCATGCAACAGAATAATCAGTTGATTGTTAAATAATGGAAACAAATGCCAGAAATATTAAGCGTAGCAAAAAGTGTTTGCCACAAATAAATTTACTGATTTGGAATACTGTTGTCTTATATGTTACTGCAGAGAAATATATGGGCTTCTGGGAAAAGAAGTGCTCTCTGATATTTTCATGGGACTCATTATTTTTTCTATGTAGAGAAATTATTTTTAGATATTTTTTCTTTCAGAAAACCATTTGTTAACTATTCCTAATATACAAAAAAATTCCTTGGAAGGCACATCTCTCTAGACAGTTACCAATAAAGATATGAAAGTACATAGTGCTCCCTCCAATGTGGCTGAATTAAAACAATTCTGCAAATAAGAGTGGGCCACAATCTCCCCACAGTGATGTCAAAGACAGTTATCACAAATGCTTTGATTTCAGTTGTTGCTGCCAAGGGTGGCACTGTTAGGTTTTCATTTTTCGCACAGGGCCAGGCAGGTTTAGACAGCTTTTTTTCCCCTAATAAATCATTATTATTAAAAATCATTTAAAAATGTTATTTTGTATTTGCTCGGGCTATCTTTGTATAATATTAACATTTGTTTCATGATCTAAATCAATTAAAATGTGACAAATATGCAAAAAAATAAAAAAAATAATCAGTAAATGGTGCATTTTCACAGCACTGTAAATAAAAGTGTAGCAGCCCCTTTAGGGCTGGGTTCACACTGGAAAATGCAGCAGTTCACAGCAGGAGTCCGGTGCATCTCCAATCACCATTTCAGGTCCAATTTTAGCCTGATTTTTTGGCTGAATTTGGACCTGAAACAGACCAAAAGACACATAGGGCTCCTGTGCACTTTGCACCGGAGCCACTGCGGAGATGTGTGAACCAGCTGTATAGAGAGAGGGTCACAATCTCTTGCTATGCAAAATTGGATGCGGGGAAACCCTTATCCAATTCACAAAAGTGTGAACCCAGCCTAAATGTATGCCACTTATATGACAATCAAAATATGTAAGGTACCGGTGCTTCGCCTAAGTGCAAATATATAACCAAATACACAATAAACTTCAAATCATAATAAGTTTATTCAATTATTTACAAACCCAACATCAAATAATAGTGATGCACTGATGGTCCTTCCTCTTCTTTTCACACTTGCATACTTGTATCAGCACATGAGTTAAAAATGCACGCTCACCACAGAAACACTTTATACACTCACCATTAACCAAGAAAAGGCCAGAATATTACATCATAGCATAGTACAGAGCTTCCTGAAGACATCACCTTGATAAAATGCATTGAGGTGGCCCAAGCCATCACTCCTGGTCTCAAAGTGACGTCACATCTGGATACAGACTCCTGGTTATTGGAACACACGCTGGTTAGAAAGTGGAACGGCCACTTGCTATTTTAGCTGTAGACACTGGTGCCAGTCCTTTTAGACACTTATAAACGTGAATAGTATATGTTTTTATATTTGTTTTTATATATGTTTTGACTACGTTGCTCTGTTTACCTTTTACTATTATTATTATTATTATTAAAGTGTGATTTTAACTGCACTTCTGTCTCGGTCTGATTCATGGTTTCTGACAGTAGGCGAAGGCCATGAATTCAGGAGATGCAGTCAATCCACTTGTTGGGAATATTTTTTCCAGGTTGGAGGAGCAGGACCACCGTATGGATCAGTTTGCCTTAGCGTTACAGATTCTCCTGAATTGCATGGCTCACCTGTTACATAGTTACATAGTAGGTGAGGTTGAAAAAAGACACACGTCCACCAAGTCCAATCTATGTGTGTGAATATATGTCAGTATTACATTGTATATCCCTGTATGTTGTGGTCGTTCAGGTGCTTATCTAATAGTTTTTTGAAACTATCGATACTCCCCGCTGAGACCACCGCCTGTGGAAGGGAATTCCACATCCTTTCTGCTCTTACAGTAAAGAGCCCTCTACGTAGTTTAAGGTTAAACCTCTTTTCTTCTAATTTTAATGAGTGGCCACGTGTCTTGTTAAAAAGTTATCCCTATTGTGGGGTCACCAGTACGATATTTATAAATTGAAATCATATCCCCTCTCAAGCATCTCTTCTCCAGAGAGAATATGTTCAGTGCTCGCAACCTTTCCTCTTTACTAATATCCTCCAGACCCTTTATTAGCTTTGTTGCACTTCTTTGTACTCGCTCCATTTCCAGTACATCCTTCCTGAGGACTGGTGCCCAGAACTGGACAGCATACTCTAGGTGCTGCCAGACCAGACTCTTGTAGAGCGGGAGAATTATCATTTTATCTCTGGAGTTGATCCCTTTTTTAATGCATGCCAATATTCTGTTTGCTTTGTTAGCAGCAGCTTGGCATTGCATGCCATTGCTGTCTATCATCTACTAGGACCCCCAGGTCCTCTTTCATCCTAAATTCCCCCAGAAGTTCTCTCCCAGTGTATAGATTGCATTCTTATTTTTGCCACCCAAATGCTTTTTTTTTTTTTACATTTTTCTACATTAAACCTCATTTCCCATGTAGTTTCCCACCCCATTAATTTGTTCAGATCTTTATGTAAGGTTTCCACATCCTGCCGATAAGTTATTGCCCTGCTAAGCTTAGTATTATCCGCAAATACAGAGATTGAACTGTTTACCCCATCCTCCAGGTCATTTATGAACAAAATAAATAGGATTGGTCCCAGCACAGAACCCTGGGGACCCCACTACCCACCCCTGACCAATCCGAGTACTTCCCATTTATCACCACCCTCTGAACTCGCCCTTGTAGCCAGTTTTTAATCCATGTACTCATCCTATGGGTCATGACAACTGACCTTATTTTGTACAGTAAACGTTTATGGAGAACTGTGTCAAATGCTTTTGCAAAATCCAGATACACCACGTCTACGGGCCTTCCTTTATCTAGATGGCAACTCATCTCCTCATGGAAGGTTAATAGATTGGTTTGGCAAGAACGATTCTTCATGAATCCATGCTGATTACTGCTAATGATACCGTTCTCATTACTAAAATCTTGTATATAGTCCCTTAACCCCTCTAAGAGCTTGCATACTATTGATGTTAGGCTAACTGGTCTGTAATTCCCAGGGATTTATTTTGGGCCCTTTTTAAATATTGGTACTACATTGGCTTTTCTCCAATCAGCTGATACCATTCCAGTCAGTAAAAATTAGGAACAATGATCTGGCAATTACTTGACTGAGTTCCCTAAGTACCCTTGGATGCAAGTCATCTGGTCTCGGTGATTTATTAATGTTAAGTTTACCAAGTCTAATTTTAATTCTGTCCTTTGTTCTTAGCTGCCCTTATTGCACCCTTACATTTCTTGTTGCATTCTTTATAAAGTCTGAAAGCTGATGATGATCCTTAAGCCTTGTATTTTTTGAAGGCCTTCTCCTTTGCTTTTTTATGCATTTTTACATTGGAGTCAAGCCATCCAGGACTTTTGTTCACTCTTTTAACCACTTCAATACCAGGAACATTCGCCCCTTCCTGCCCAGGGCAATTTTCAGCTTTCAGCGCTGTCGCACTTTGTTTTTTTTTGTTTTTTTTGTTTGTTTTTTTGTTTTTTTTTTTTTTAATTTTCTTTTTTTTTTTCCTTTTTTTTTTTTTTCCACGTCAGTGCCTTCTCTTTAGAGACTTTTTCAGCTTATCTTTCAAAACTTGTCCCTTCACAGATTCACATCATCGTGGTTTTTCTTTTTTTTTCCTTTTGTCATGTAGAAATACCTGAGAGTTAAAAGCCCTGCGGGTTCCTTCTTTAATACTTGCCATATATAAAACCCAAAAAAAAAAAAAAAAATTCCCTTATATCCATTCTACCTCGCCCATCTAATACCCACCCTAACTCTACCCCCCCTCCCTCCCTGCCTTACTCTAAGTGTTTCTCCTTTAGTCTCTGGTATTCCCCTTTTTTATTAATTAGTGTCTTCTAGTTTCTTCTGCCAGTACTTTTCCGAGGTCTTGAATTTTTCCCATCTGGCCCAAATAGATTTACATTTTTCTAATTGTTCATTGTCTTTGCAACAAAGAAGTTCCATTTTATGTTGGTATTCCACTTGTTTTACCCAATCCATTAGAACTGGGCCTTCGCTTGAGAGGAGGGCGGGACTATGTATAATGATTGGGCGCGTAGGTAACCATGGAGATGGGGTGTACACCTCAATTACCTCTCAACCCCTCCCATTGCCTATGGTATAAATTCCCACACTGAATATGGCCACCAGCATAGCCTGATGAAGGAGCACGCATGCTCCGAACGCGAAGCACCGCCCGCCTCACCCCGCTCCCGGAAGTGAAGACGCAGGTCAGCACGGCGCTCCACGGAGGATCCATGACCGATATCCTGGCCGCCCGGAGGCTCAGAGGACCCTCGGCACCACCAGAACAGCTACCAGGACCCAGGGCACAGGACTCACATCCCAGGAACCCCCCCACTGGCCCGTGACACCCACATCCCCCGAGAGCACGCGGATTAAACTACTTTACATGCTGGTTTTTAGCAACTCAAATGTGAGTGTTTTTATCTATTGTAATAAATATTTTTAACATACATTCTGCACTTAGAGGGCGCCGTCCTTCTTTCTTTTTTTTTGGAGTTTGTATAAGATCTTTGGTAGTATTGCCATTTTGATCATGTTGACTCTACCGATCCACGAAAGTGCTTGTATGTTGATCTTCTTTGCTTCTATCTTTATTTCGTTTAAGAGTGGGATATAGTTTGTAGAATAGATTTTCTTATATGATGCTGTTAATTTAATTCCTAGGTAGGAGAGCTCCCCCTTTACCCAAGTAAATGGGAATTCTTTTTGAAGGGCCAGAATCTCTTTTTTTCTTATTTTCAGGTTCAGTATTTCTGTTTTTACTGGATTAATTTTGAAATTTGATAGTTCTCCATATTTATCAATTTCTTCCAGGCGATTTGAGAGAGTCTCTTTGGGCTTATTAACATATACGAGGATGTCATCTGCGTATGCCGCAATTTTATGTTCTTTTTCACCTAGTCTAATCCCTTCTATCCCTCGGTTGTTTCGCAAGGTGCAAAGAAAAGGTTCCAGAGATAACACATATAGAAGGGGCGATAGTGGGCATCCCTGCCATGTTCCGTTAAACATTTCAAACACCGGTGACATTTTGCCGTTTACTTTTACGCTCGCCGTGGGTCCTTTATAAAGATTCATAATCCACTTCATTATTTTAGGTCCCAGACCAAGATGTTGTAATGTAGTCATCATGAATCCCCAGTCTACCCTGTCGAATGCTTTTTCTGCATCTATAGACAGGAGTAGATCTGGGGAGATATTGTAGTTATTCCTTCTTAACATCAGGATTGTTTTTATGCTATTGTCCCTTCCTTCTCTTCCAGGGACAAATCCTGTCTGGTCCGGGTTTATCCATAGTGGCATCAATCTTTTTAATCTGGTAGCGAGTATTTTAGCATATAACTTTGTGTCAGTGTTCAATAGAGCTATGGGTCTCAATTGGTCTTGGAACTGTTTATAATATCTGATCGTAAAGCCATCTGGCCCCGGGCTCCTGCCAGTAGGGGTTTCTTTTAGTGCCATCTTAATCTCTTCTTGCGTTATCTCTCTTTCTAGGTCTATCAGGACTTCAGGTTCAACTTTTGGCAAGCTTGCTTTTTCTAAATACATTAGGGTCTGTTTCCTTCTGCTTTCCATTTGTTGAGTTGTTTCTTGTCTTTTTATTGCATACAGGGCACTGTAATATTGTGCGAAGACTTGTGCTATTTCTGTAGTTTTGTTCTTTATCTCACCTTTTTTGTTTTTTATCTTCTCTATATAATTTAAAGTCTTTTTTTTCCTTAGAACGTTCGCCGGGTATTTTCCTGCCTTGTTACCCAGCCTAAACTTCTCGCTTACTACCCTGTTGGTTTCCTTTCTGTCTTCTTCTTCCAGCAGTTCCTTTAGTTGTTCTCTATTTAGTATCAGAGACTGATGTATTTCTTTTTTAATTTCCTTTTTATGTCTTAGTTCCAGATTTTGAATTTCATTTTGGAGTTTCAAGATGTTCTTTTCTTTTTCTTTCTTTTTTCTTGCTCCTAAAGCTATTAGCTTACCCCTTATTACCGATTTATGTGCTTCCCATAAGGTTGCTCTTGGCAAATCAGGGGTATCATTTTCTCGGAAATATTCTTCAATCTCTTCCTTTATGATTTTTTCGGTATCTTTATCTTCCAGAAGCTTTTCATTGAGACGCCATGTGCTTCTTCCCGTAGACTCTCCGTGTAGGTTCAATTGCATACTGACTGGGGAATGGTCTGATATTGCTGTTGTTTCTATTTCTATCCCTGATACTTCTTCTAGAAATCTGTGTTCCATCAAGATGTAATCCAATCTGGTATATGTTTTATGCACTGTCGAGAAATAAGTATAATCTTTTATGCCCGGATGCCATATTCTCCATACGTCTATTAGTTGTAAGTCGTGGAGTTTTTTTTTTTTTTTTTTTTTTTATTTACTTCGTTTGAATTCTATCTCTATCTGGTGCTGCGGATGTAGAGTCTTGACTGTGGTCCATAACAAAATTCAGGTCGCCCGCTACAATCAGCTTGCCTTGTTTAAATTCCGATAGATCTGTTAATGTTCCCACTAAGAATTTTTTAGGATTTCTGTTGGGGCAGTAAATATTTGCTAATGTGTATTTTATGCCCTGTATAGTCCCTGTGAGAAAGAGGAAGCGGCCTTCTGGGTCGGCTTTTATTTTTTCAGCAATGAACCCAATTTTTTTACCAAAACCTATTGCGACTCCTTTTGATCTCTTAGTTGGTGAATCTCCATAGTACCATATGGGGATGTTTTTTGAAAATATTTAGTCCTGTGTTATATGTGTTTCCTGTAAGAAAATTATGTCGGCTTCTAATCTTTCCAATTCCCTTAAGATTATCCATCTTTTTTGCGGTGAATTCAAGCCTCGGACATTATATGTTAGAAATTTGACTTTATTTGATCCTGCCATCGACGTTTTTAGTTATCTGGCTCCTTTTATCGAGAGATCGGTAGAATACCAATATTTTTGCTAGTAAGGCAGTTTTCAACCTATCCCTAACCCCCTTCCCAATTAATTTACCCACCCTCACGGTCAATAGCTCGCCCCTTTCCCTTTTCCCACCCGTCCTCTCCCCCTCTTCCTCCCCCCACCCCCACCCCAACCCAGTGAACCTTGGACCTATAGGTCATGAGTAGGTAGTCTATAGTCTTGAGGTTTCTTTTCCCTACTCCTTTACCTAAGGTGGAAATCTGCTTGGCGCCTCGTACCGCTCCTTCCTATATGGAAAGAGTGGATATTACCAAGGGTGTCCCCACCACCGGGCCTCTCCCCCCCGCCTCCCCTCCGATGCCTCCCCTATTTTTTCTCTTCTTAATTTACCTTGCCAGCCGACCTCTTCTGTCCCCCCCCTGCTCCCCCGTTCTATTTCTTGGATACCAGTTGCCATTGTGCTTCGTCTCCTGGCTGTTTGTCTACTCTTCTGATGGTATCTTCCGGGTTTTTTGGTAGGGGAATTCCCAGAGTCCTACAGAAGTCTGGGACTTCCTCTAAGAATCTCAGTTTCGCTGTTCTTCAATTTCTTTTTACTAATAAACATGCTGGAAATCCCCAGTTGTATTGAAGTCCATTTTCCTGTAAAGTTTTTAACAGTGGTTTTAGCATCCTCCTTCTTCTCAGAGTTTCTTGTGAAAGATCTTGAAAAATCTGAATTTCCTTTCCCTCGTAAACAATTGGTTGTCTCCCCTTTATGTTTTTCCAGAATTGATTTTTACCCTCAAGATTCTCAAAACGGACTAAGATATCTCTCGGAGCCTCGCTTGACAGGCCCACTGGTTTTCTTAATCTATGAGCTCCTTCAATCTTTAATTCGGTCTTTATTTCGCCTGCGCTGGTCAGAGGTAGTACTCGCCCTATTATGTCTTTTAGGTCTTCTGTTTCTGTTTGAAGCGATTCCGGAAGTCCGCGGATTCTTATATTTTTCCTCTTTTCCTTATTTTCTTGGTTCTCTAATCTATACGCCTGTTCTTGCTGTTCTTGCTTTAGTGTTTTTATTTCTCCTTTTAATTCTTTTATTCTTCTTGAGTGAACATCCGCTTTTTTTTCCGCTTCCTCTACTCTTGCTAACAGGTGCCCCATATCTTTGTGCATTTTTGTCATTTCTGTTTTTAATGATTTTTCCAGGGCTGCGAACATTCTTTCCATATCTATCGTTGTTGGTAATTGAGCCTTTGTCTGTTCTCCTGCTGTTCCAGAGGGGATCTGTGTTTCAGCTTCTTGCTCTTCTTGTTCTGATCTAATATCTGGGATTGAGCTGTTGTCCATATTTGTCTTATCCTGGCTCTTTTTTTCCTTCTTTTCCTTGGATTCCAGCTGTCTTCCCTTATTACTTTGATGTTTTCCCGCTGCAGTAGCAGCCCCTTCTTCCTCCCCTACTTGTGTTACATATCTACTCATCGGACCTGATGTGGGACTAATACTAGGCCGCGGGGATTTTGCCACCACTCCTCCACCCCTACCACTTTTGCCCCTCATGAGGGAAGAGAAACAACGGGAGGGGGAGGAAAAAAAAAAAAGGAAAAGAGAAAATGGGAAAAATATATATATATTGTATTATATGATATCATACAATATACTGTTTCTAGAATTAGGTATATGTTCCGAGTTTTCAGACCAGTTATTTCCTAGAGTTATCACAGTTCTTTATTTAATTGTTCTCCTTTAAACTATCTTCAATAGCATTATTCGCCTCATCAGCAGTTTAATACCTTAAATCAAAATTTTTAACCATCATACATGCAGGTTTATATATCCACGTTTTCTCTGTGAATTTATATTGCTTATCTGGAATCTAATGATAGTCCTTTTCAATATTAAGTATGGGTCTCAAAATCACTTTCAAGGAAGGAAGACTTCTGTTTCAGCTATCGCTGCATAAAGTACAGGAATTTATCAGACAGTTTGATCTGGTTGATTATCCCACAGAGGGGGCGAAACCAATATCTCCCTCCAATGCAAGCTTATTTTGAGACTGTTTCCCAATGCGTGTTTATCTCTGCCTTTTTTTCTCCTTTTCTTCTTCCTCCCCTTACTAACTGACAGCTGTGTAGTAAGTATTTAATTGTTATTCATTGCACACCCCATCAGAGCATTAAAAATATACCGTTTAGTGTTTCCTGAAAAAATGTTCTTTAACAATGGCATGAGAGGGAGAACACCCGTGTCACTCTTCCTCTCTTCCAATAGACATATATTTCATAAACTTTTTTCTTAAGGGGTAAAGAGTATTATCATTTCAATAACGAGCATGTCACTTATCTGGCAGGGGGGCAGGGATAAGCCTCCTTAAGCATTGGTTTCTCCTTTCTCTCTCACCTCTCCCTCTCCCCTCTCCCCGGGGACTTCGCTGTAGATGTTCCGTTCAGCAGCAGGGAGGGGGGGTCACATGCAGAGGGACACAGCAGACACTCACAGCAGAGAGCCTCCTTCGCTCCCCGTGCCTCTCCGCTCCATCCCCCGTTCCGCCCATCTCTCCACGGAGGACAGGGGGAGAGGAGGGGCCACTCCAGTAAGCCTCATGCTCCCTCCTGTGCTCTGCTTCTCAAAGTCACGAACCCTTTACCAGCACACATATGACAAGGAACCTTCTCACCTCGTTCCTGATGGAATGCCCGGTGTCCCAGAGGGGGGGGGGGATCGGTGACAGCTGGAGTTCAGGCTGGCGAGCTTCTCAGCTTTTCCCACTGCATCGGAGAGGACTTGTGGAGCTACGTGCCCGGCATCCTACTGCGCTCTCGTACTCAGCGCCATTAGCAGACTCCTCCCTCCGTGTCTTGTGACCTGTGCTGTCGCACTTTGAATGACAATTGCACGGTCATGCTACACTGTACCCAAACAAATTTTTTATAATTTTGTTCCCACAAATAGAGCTTTCTTTTGGTGGTATTTGATCACCTCTGCGGTTTTTATTTTTTGCTAAACAAACTAAAAAAAACCAAAATATTTGAAAAAAAAGTTTTTCTTTGTTTCAGTTATAAAATTGTGTTTTCTGCTTCACTAACGGGCTCTGATGGGCACTGATGAGGCGGCACTGATAAGGTGGCACTGATGGGCACTGATGAGGATGCCCTGATATGTAGAATTGATGGGCACTGATAGGCGGCACTGATATGCAGCACTGATGGGCACCAATAGGTGGCACTGATATGCAGCACTGATGGGCACTGATAGGTGGCACTGATGGGCACTGATAGGTGGCACTGATGGGCAGTGACAGGCAGCTGTGATGGGCACTAACAGGCAGCTGTGATGGACACTGACAGGCGGCACTGATTGGCAGATAGGCAGTACTGATTGGCACTAACAGGTGGCACTGATGGGCAGCACTGATGTTGAGATACTTACAGGTTTTACTGCTGGGCCCTGAGATGGGCACTGACTGGCACTGTGGTGGGCACTGATATGAGCACTGATTGGCACTTTGATGGGCACTGTGAGCTCTGTTTTTATGGGGCACTCACTGACAGCTTATGGGCACATTTTAAAAAGTGTTGTGGCACATCTGAGGGGGCTCCTCCCTAGCTTCCTTAGTGGTGTAAGCTCTCACATACAGGCATACCCCTCCCCCTTTTTTACCCTCTCTATCCCTGAGATAAAGGGTATACCCTTGAATCATTGCCTAGCCAATCATTAAAGCTGTTGAATCAGGTCTCTGAAATTCCCACAAAATCCAAATCCTCCACGTACAACAGTATCTCTAGTTCACCCATCTTATCCGCCAGGCTCCTGGCATTGGCTAACATGCCACGTAGTTTAGACTGGTCGCATACTATCCTCTTATTTTGTGTTCCGAGATTGCAACTAGGACTTGTTACTATTTACTTACCTTGGGTTTATGTGCTTTAGTTAACCTAGCACTAATGACCCCAATACTATCCTCTGAAATATGTTTCACGCTGACTATCTCTACCTCTGGGCCCTCCCCCCATTGCCTAGTTTTAAAAAACCCTCTAACTGTTTGCCCATCTTTACTCCCAGTTGATCTGGACCTGGAATCTCCCACTGTGGCTGCTCTAGTACAATCTGTGTTGCAGGCTGTCCATGCTGCTACTCCAGTCCCTGTGCGTCACCGCCTGGAATATTACCTCTAAAAGAGGTATGTCTGATTCCACTCCCCTCCCCCAGCAATTTGGGGGTGATCCAGTTCAGTGCAGAGGGTTTCTCAATCAGGTTCAGATATACTTCAAGATGCTGCCCCAGGCGTTTCCCATGGACAGAAGCAAAGTAGGTTTTGTAATATCTTTGCTTTCTGAGAAGGGCCTGGGCAAATCCTCTATGGGAAATGCAAAAACCCATAGTCCTGAGTTACCCAGAGTTTGTGGCTTCCTTTAAACGGGTATTTGACGTTCCTGCATGCTCCGCTTCTGCTGCCAAGTGCCTCATGTTCATCAAACAGAGTACGAGAACTATTGCCGATTACCCCATTGAATTCCATACTCTGACAGCAGAGGTTGCGTGGAACAAAGACCTTGTGGTTGCTTTTCTCATGGTCTCTCGAATACCATCAAAGATGAGACAGCAGCTCGAGATATTCCCAATGAGCTAGAGAGGTTGATCACATTTGCCATGCTCATTGTCTCCAGACTCAGAGAAAGACTCTCTTTTAAGGAGCGCTTGCGGAAGCCTCTTGTACATTTGTCTCTGAGCTTTGCAGTCCCACCCTTGCCTCCCTCACCTCCCATTCCTCTTGGAGTCAGTCAGTGAAGATGAACCCATGCAGTTGGGCTTCACCCGTCTCTCGCTGAGGATGGGAAAACCTTTAGGAGGAGGGAGAGTGTGTGCCTTTATTGTGGCCAAGCAGGTCACTTTTTGAAGTCTTGTCCTACCTGTCCAGGGAACACCCGAAGCTTGAGGTCCTGTAGCGAACAGACCTTATACAGTTATACAGAAGGATAAGCCTCTGGTCCCAGTTATCCTTTCTTGGTCTGAGTCGTTGGTCAAGATACAGGCTCTAATCGACTCTGGAGCTGCAGGCCTGTTCATTGATGCTGCCTTTGTATCTAAGCACTCGATTCCGCTGCAGCTTCATGCCACTCCACTTGCCATCGAGGCTCTTGACGGTAAACCTTTACAGCCTGCTTATGTGACTCATAAGACTGTTCTGTTGTCCATGGCTGTAGGGGCTCTTCACCATGAGATAATTCAATTCCAAGTTATTTCCTCACATACGTTTCTGATGGTTATTGGTTATTCTTGGTTACAGAGGCACAACCCTTCTTTTGATTAGCTATGTGCTGAGGTTCTCTCCTGGCCGCCACAATGCAGCAAGACATGTTTCCAGAATGTGGCTAAGGTCCTATGCACCTCTTCACTCACCTCCATGCCGGAGGAGTACTGCGATTTTAGCAATGTCTTTGACAAAGGTCAAGCCGGTAGTTTACCTCCACATCGGTCATATGATTGCTAATTGACCTTCAACCTGGTGCCAAACCCCCTCGTGGCCGGGTTTACCCTTTGTTGGTCTCGGAGGATTCATCTGCAAGTCCTCGTCTCCTGCTGGTGCTGGTTTCTTCTTTGTGAAGAAGAAGAGTGGTGAACTGAGCCATTGTATTGATTATAGGGATCTCAATCGTTTCACGCTTAAGAATGCTTATTTAATTCCACTGATTACGGAGTTATTTGACCACCTCAGGGAGCAATGGTATTCATGACGGTGGATTTGAGAGGAGCATACAATCTTGTGAGGATCAAGGAGGGCGATGAATGGAAAACTGCATTTAATACCAGAACAGGCCATTATGAGTACCTCGTAATGCCATTTGGCCTTTGCAACGCTCCGGCAGTTTCCCAGGAATTTATTAACGATGTACTGTGAGATTTGTTGGAGCTATGTGTGGTGGTTTATCTCAACGATATCCTCATTTTTTCCAGGTCCCTAGAGAGCCACCACATAGATCTCTGTCATGTGCTTCAAAAGCTGGGAGAGAACAATCTCTATTGTAAATTGGAGAAGTGCGAGTTCCATCGTTAACAGGTTAAATTTCTGGGTTATGTCATTTCCACTGCCGGTTTTTCGATGGACCCAGAGAAACTTTCAGCAGTCCTATAGTGACCTTGACCTGTGGGTATACATCCTCTGTGACATTTTCTTGGCTTTACCAATTATTATCGAAAGTTTATTTGTAACTTCTCGTCTCTGGTCAAGCCCCTGAATAATGTAACTAGAAAGAATGGTAACCCACAGAGTTGGTCTCCAGACTCCATTAAGGCCATTGAGAGTCTCAAGGCTGCCTTTGTTTCTGCTCTTGTGTTGGCATATCCTGATCCTATGTTACCCTTTATCCTTGAGGTTGGTGCTTCTGAGACTGGAGTTGGCACCCTTCTGTCTCAGCGTCCTACCTCTGAGAGTGCATTGCATCCTTGTGGCTACTTTTCCAAGAAATTGTCACCTGCAAAATGCAATTATAAGATTGGAGACAGAGAGTTGTTAGCGATCATTTTAGCCCTTAAAGAATGGAGGCATCTCCTCGAAGATACCACTGTGCCCGTTCTCATTCTTACTGACCATAAGAACCTCATATTCTTGTCTGAGGCTACATGCCTCTCTCCTAGAAGGGTTCGATGGGCTCTCTTCTTGTCTAGTTTCAATTACACTGTCTCATTCTTACCCGGTAGTAAGAATGTAAGGGCTGACGCTTTGTCGCAACAATTGTCCTCCACTTCCAAGATGAAATCGGTTTCTGTGATTCCTACTGGTCGTATTCTGGCTACGGTTCGCACCAGTCTTACTTCTCCTTTGGATGACAAAATTCTTGCTGCTCGGGTCCATGCTCCTCCTGAGAAACCTTGTGACTCCTGCTTTGTCTCTGAGAGTCTCCGTACTACCGTGCTCCAGACTTACCATTCTCCCAAGGCTGCTGGCCACCCTGGGAAGAATCAACTCTTTTGGGACATTTCCCAACAATTCTGGTGGCCTAGTCTACGTGCTAATGTAGCTGCCTTTGTAGCTGATTGTTCCGTGTGTTCTCAGAGTAAGACACCACAGCACCTTCCAGTGGGCCTCCTACAACCCATGCCCAGTAGAGAGAGCCTTTGGACCCACCTGTCCATAGATTTCATTGTAGAGTTACCCAACTCTCAGGGTAACACAGTTATCCTTATGGTGGTTGATCGTTTCTCGAAGATGTCTCATTGGATTCCACTTAAGAAGTTGCCCACATCTAAGGAACTGGCTTCCATTTTTGCTCTGGAGATCTTTTGCTTACATGGGCTACCCAAGGTGATCGTCTAGGACAGGGGTAGTCAGTTTCTGTCCCGGTTCTGGTAACCCTTTTGTACACAGTTGGGAATTCAGCTTTCTTCATCCTCTGCTTATCACCCGCAGTCTAATGGGGCCGCAGAACGAGCCAACCAGTCCTTGGAGCAGTTGCTATATTTCTGACCATCATAACAACTGGTCAGACCTCTTACCTTGGGCGGGTTTTTCTCACAATAGTGCCTTGAATTCTGCTTCCCGATATGGTTTCCAACCTAACATGTTGCCTGACTCATTTGTTCCGCAGAGCATCCCTGCGTTAGAGGAGCAGCTCCGTGGTCTTCTTTCCACTTGGGCGCAAGTCCAGGAGGCTTTGCGACATGGCAATGATAGGTACAGTCTCCATGCTGACCGCAGACACCTGCCTGAACCTTCCTACCAGGTTGGGGACAGGGTCTGGCTGTCATCTCGCAACCTCCGACTCCGTGTTCCCTCACTGAAGTTGGCACCTCGGTTTATTGGGCCTTTCCATATTCTCTGCAGTATTAACCCATTAGCTTACGCTATAACATATTCCTTCTAATATACGTATCTCAAATGTATTCCATGTCTCTTTATTAAAACCTTTGGTCTGCAACCGCTTTACCACCTCAGTGCCATGTTCTCACCAGTACAGGTTGAGAACCATGAGGAGTATAAAGTACAGTCCATTGTTGACTCCCGTAGGTTCTGATGGGTTGCAAAGGGTACGGTTCAGAGGAATGCTCTTGGGTCTCATCCTCGGCGTAAATGCCCCTGTTCTCCCCCATGTTTTCCATAGAGGTTTTACCCTCAAACCTGGTGGTTTTCTTAGGGGGAGGGGTCATTGAGGAGGGAGTACTGTCAGGGCTGGGCTCAGCCCTTCTTTCTCAGAGCAGGCAGCTCAGCTGTCAGTTAATTACCAGCTCAAATCTTTTCCACAGTGACTCACCTGATGATGATATCCTGTTTGTCAGTCCTGCTGGTTACTTAAGCTGTTTAGTTCAGTTCCTCTCTGCCTTCGCCTTGGTCAACACATCCAGAGACTCTCTCCTGTGTACATTTTGAAGACTTGCTTGGCTGACGTCCCTTCTGCTGTTCCACTACGCTGATTCTCCAGTTTCCTGATTTCCTGGCCTGTCTTGAAGTACGCTGATCTCTGGCTCCCTGACATCCTGGCTTGTCTGACTATCCGTTCCAGTTACCGAACTCTGGCTAGGATTTGACTGTGTTGCTCTGTTTACCTTTTACTATTGTTATTATTAAACAAGTGTGATTTTAGCTGCAATTCTGTCTCAGTCTGATTCATACATAGACACAGCAGAATAAAGTACATATTGACCTTCTTAAACTAAGGCCGGCCATACATGCATCGAATCTCAGCTGTTTCAACGGGAACCGGCCAAGATTTGAACCCTTATTGGGCAGGCTGAAAGTACCAAGTTGATCGATTGATTAACTGGGGTACAACCAGCCTGCCGGATTGTCTTGTGATTATTGCTTGTGGCTGCTATAGCCGCTAGCAATAATCACTGTCTTCGCCTGGCAGGAACGGCTTCCCCTGCCCCCCGCCAGGAGAAGACAATTGCTCAGCAGGTTACCCTGTCAACATTGTTTGTGTTGATGGGTGAATCGTGTGAATTTTGCAGAAATTTGCACCGTTTATGGCCAGCTTAAGGGGTCAAATGTTTGTGGTGAGTGTGTACTTTTTAACTCATGTGGTGATACAAGCATGGAAGTGTGAAAAGAGAAGAAGGACCATAAGTGCATTATTATTATTTGATGTTGGGTCACTTCACTTGGACTTTATTGCTGTTCAGCTTGACACTAAATTATTTATTATTATTTGAAGTTTGATGTGTATTTGGTTATATATTTGTACATACAGTAAGTGAAGAGACGGTACCGTATATATTCATTGGGAGTATGCAGAATTGTTACAGCTTTAAAAGAAGAATATGCATTGGCTTAAACTATCTCCAACAATATTAAAAAATGTTGATCTTATACATAATATATATATTTTTTAAATCATGATATGCTTTGTATTTACTTTGAGTTACATTTGTTTTGTGTATTGTATTGTGTTTGCTATGCATATTTAAACCGACATTAAAGCCTTGTTTTAAAAAAATAATTTAAATAACAAACATGTCATACTTACCTGCTCTGTGCAATGTTTTTTTTACAGAGCAGCCCCTGATCCTCTTATTCTGGGGTCCGCCACTGGTGCTCTAGGCTCCTCTTCATCGGCAAGTGCCTTCATGGAAAGTAATTTTCCATGGGGGCACCTGTGCATGCTCGTTCCCGAGCTGCCCTACCTGCGGCTCGGAGGGGGGGGACGGGGCTAAGCTGCCCGCTCTATTGACATGCCTTTCTGCATTTAATGTACAGATGGCTCCCACTGCTATCAATCCACCCAGGGGAGAAGGAAGACAATGGCAAGTGCCGCTATCTATTCTCATGCACATCACTGGATCGGATTGGGCTCAGGTAAGTATAAGGGGGGAGGCTGGGGGGGGGATTTTGCAACACAGAAGGTTTTTCATTGAATGCATTATGGTGAAAAACCTTGGGGTTGATTTACTAAAGACAAATCCACTTTGCACTATAAGTGCACTGCAAGTGCACTTGGAAGTGCAGTCGCTGTAGATCTGAGGGGAAGATCTGAAATGAGGGGAAGCTCTGTTGATTTTATCATCTAATCACGTGCAAGCTAAAAAGCTGTTTTTTATTTTACTTGCATGTCCCCCTCAGAGCTGCAGCGACTGCACTCCCAAGTGCACTTGTAGTGCAAATTGGATTTGCCTTTAGTAAATAACCCGCACGTGTCTTTAGAACCACTTTAGGTTTCATCTTTGTCCAGATGAATATTAAATAATTTGCATATTCTTCACAAGCAGTAAAATAACTTTAAGAAAAGTCAACTGGCCTCTAGCTGCATGTACTTTAAAATAAATCATCCTCAAACATTTGAACATGGACTCTGTCGGTAGGGTGTCAGGCAGTTTCTAACAGCTTATCCAGTCCAGCTCTTTGGGCGTACTATGTACACCAAAAGAGTGAACCTTTGGCCCAGCTTCCCCTTCGCACCCTGACCACAGGTGGTCACATGCTCAGCACCACCTCCACTTGCAGAATTCCTAGTATTTTTTTCTATTAATAAAATGTGTTATCTGACTGGATTTAGTGGAGATTCACTTGGTCCACCCTGATCAATGCAATACAGATCTTTTTGAAGAAACCTGAACTGAAGCCCAAACCTTTAGGCATGCCAGTCTTTATAGTTATTTACAGTTCGCTGTTTTTCTCCACTGTCCTCCATCCATTACATCCATTACTGGATGCTCTAGAAATGTAAAGGTCCACAGGAGAACCAGAGCTGTAGGGGTCCCATGAGATTGACATTTCCAGAAGTGTCAGTTTTCCAGCAGATTCCCATTGGATAGAAGTTAGAAAATGAGGGCAGCAATAAATGTGAGTTTGTCCTGTCATCTTTTACAGGTATGGCTTGGTGGAAAGTTCTTTGTATAGCAACTGGGCCACTTAAGTGGATACTTTAGATATAGTTAATGTAATTGTGATAATAGATACAGCACAGCCTTCTTACAAGTGAAGGAAATAAAATTTCTCATTCTGTCACAAAATCCACATTTCTCCCTTATCAATGCAAATAATTTTAGAGACTGATTTTCATGGCTACACCCACTCTCCCCTAATTTGGGGAGTATAGTTTAAGATCATTATTTTATATTGAATTAGTTACAGAGACCTTGCCAACAAAATAAGCACTGTGTTTTATATTAATATTATAGTGTTCATTCTATAACTATTTGTGCCCATTCTGGGTAATGATTTTACTACCTAATTATAGACCTACAAGCAGGGGTGAAATGGGAAGAATATGATACTTATCAATTTCTACTCTTTAAGTCCATGTTCTGCTGCCCCTCCTTCAGCTGCTATGGCACATTGACATTGAGGTGCAGGCCCCCTCAAGTTCCTCCACCCCAAACTCGCTCATCCATGTCTTTATAGACCTTGCATTGTGCACTGGTCCAAATCATTTGGAGGAGGGGGGATTATGGTGTGGGGTTGTTTTTCAGTTGTTGGGCTTGGCCCCTTAGCTCCGGTGAAGGGAACTCTTAAGGCGTCAGCATACCAAGACATTTTGGACAATTTCATGTTCCCGACTTTGTGGGAACAGTTTGGGGAGGACCCCTTCCTGTTCCAACATGACTGCATACCAGTGCACAAAGCAAGGTCCATAAAGAGTCTTGACCTCAACCCAATAGAACACCTTTGGGATGAATTAGAGTGGAGACTGTGAGCCGGGCCTTCTCGTCCAACATCAGTGCCTGACTTCACAAATGCACTTCTGGAAGAATGGTCAAACATTCCCATAGACACACTCCTAAACCTTGTGGACAGCCTTCCCAGACGAGTTGAAGCTGTAATAGATGCAAAGGCCAACTCAATATTGAACCCTACGGACTAAAATTGGGATTTCATGTGCTGCGCGTAAAGGCAGGCGTCACAATACTTTTGGTAATATAGTGTATTATCTCTAAATGGTTGATATCTTCATTATAAGGACAGAAAGTGAAGAAAAACTAAAACAATTTCACGTTCAAACATTCATTAAACTAAAAGTGGAATATTTAAGCACACATGTTAACTTCCTAGGTACCACAGTATCCATCAGGGATGATAAATCGCACACCTTGTTGTACAGAAAATCCACTAACTGATGAAACTTGCTCCACAGTCTTAGCTTTCACCCCTAACGTATCAAATTAGCCATTATACACAGCCAGGCATCCAGATACTTCCGCTTATGCTCTGACGAAAAAGAAAGAAATAATTATACCAGAATACTAGCAGAACCCTTTCATAAGAAAAATTACAGGAACAAAACCATCAGTACAAGCATAAATACTTGCCTTGAAAACCCAAAAAGAAAATCACCTACAATACTAAAAAAAAAAAAAAAAGAATACTTCCGGTGACCACATACAATCTAGAACTACAAGGGATAAGAACGATTATCAAAGAATTACAACATAACAGAGGATAAAATGCTGAAATAAATATTTCAACAACCCCCAAGACTGGCCTTTAGGCAACCACCCACCCTCAGACATAAATTATTCAGAAGACAAATTGTGATTACAGAGACACAAATAAAGGAACTAAGCCTTGCACCAAAAAGTGCTGCAACTTGTGCAGCCAAACCAACCATTTAAACATTTTCACACACCAAACAAGGGAATGTCAAAATGTAAAAAAACGCAAGCAAGGATCATTCATTGGCAAAACAGGACACAACTTTCAAAAATAAATAAATTAAATTAAAGAACATAAGAAAGACAATGACTGCACAGTTGTGGGGCATTATTTCTCAAAACCAGAGCACTATTTGAAAGACATGAAAGTTAAATTCTTGAAGGAAACTTTAAAAGGAAATTAAAAAACTTGAACTGCCAATGATAATTTTATCTGACACGAAAGATAATGAACTAAATGGACCTCAGTTTTCTAAATCACTATTCAACAGTTCTATGACTACTCTAACATCTGTGACTCTTCCCCTTCCCTTCCATTCCATAGACCACTTATTTTCCCTATCTCAACAACTATCCCAGTTTAATGAAGAATATTGTCCATACTTGTGAGTTTTTATTGTGGTTTTTTTTTTTGTTTTGTCTTGTTTTTTTTCTTTGAGATTGTCTTACTTAGCAAAGCCAAAACTTTGTGTATTAGTACTGCTTGGACCTTAAAAGAAGGGTACACCTCAAAAGCTAGTTCTGAAAATTGGATTGTTTGTGCAAATAAAAAAGTATCATGGATACGGTAGTAATCAAAAGTTTTTAAGAGAAGAAACCAGATAACATTTTCAGTCCTGATGGGACTCTTGCCCAGCATAAGGCTATAAGAGAAAAAGGTGCTTCACTACTAGAATGGCAAAATATCATAATCCAAAATGTTTATATAGATTGTGTGCCAATTACATTTTGTCCAGTTCTTTAGAGTAATACAATACCCTGTATGGTTTGCAAAGAATAATTGGATTTGTAGAAAATATATATACAAAACCAGTATCCTATTTAAGATTTTGATATAAAGGTCATATCATAACACGTCAACTTGAGGTCTAAAGTCAAAGATTCACAAACCTTACTTTCCAATGAAATTCAAGCAAAGTTACCCATACAGTTTCCTTTACTGTTGTACATTTTTTAGCCTTCATTTGAAATTTACCAAATACACCAAAAAAATTATGAATTATATTTTTATGAAAAACAAAAAACAAAATGTGTAGTCTGTACTCTGTATCACTCTGTCCTGCAATACAATTTAAATTGATTTCCAATTCATGGTTTACCGCAAAGCAAACCTTGCCAATAGTGGCTGATTTTATCTACAGATCTGTTCAAGTCTTTATTCCTCAGGCTGTATATAATTGGATTCATTAGAGGGGTGGCTACAGTGTACAGAAATGATAGGAATTTTGTGATATCCCATGACTTCCCTCTGCTCGGTATCAAGTAAACACAAAGCAGGGTGCCATAATAAATGCAAACAACAGTCAGATGGGAACTACATGTTGAAAAAACTCTCTGCCTGCTGGTAATAGATGGAATTTTAAAAATGGTGATAATAATATAAACATATGATACAATAATAATAAAGAAAGGGATGGCAATAAATAAAAAACCCAAAAATGTTGCTTCAAGTTGAACAAAGCTTGTGTCAGAGCAAGACAGCTGTAGGATTGGATAAAGATCACAGAAAAAATGGTCTATAACATTGAGATCACAAAATATTAATTGTGATATTGGTACAGTGAGAACCAATTCCATTGAAACACTTAGAACCCAACATATGAGGATCATTTTGTAGCAAAACTGGAAGTTCATTGCTAAGGTATAATGCAATGGTCTACAGACGGCCACATATCTGTCGTAACACATCACTGTCAGGAGAAGACATTCTGAAGTTTCCGAGACACCAAAAAAATAAAACTGGGAGATACAATCAGAAAATGATATTATGGTCCCCTTCATCAAAACAGCATGGAGTGTGTTAGGAAGAATGTCAGTTGCTATTAAGATATCTGATATGGAGAGCTGGGAGAGGAAGAAGTACATGGGGGAATGAAGGGATTTGTTGTAGGACACCAGCGTGATGATCAGGAGGTTTCCACAAATGGTGAAACAATAAATTATGAGGAGAAGAAAAAAGATAAAAAATGCTATACTGTGCTGGGTCTGAAATCCTAGAAGATGGATCGTGGTTAACGAGCTCCTATTTCTCCCATCCATAACCTAAAGACAGAATGTTAGAAAAAAGTTGAGACTGTTTTGTTGAGTGGGTGAAAAATTAAGAGTAATGAACCTGTTGAAGCCATTACTCTGGTTATCTTGTTGTGTACATGGTTGATGCTTGGAACAGACACCCAGAAAGGGTAGCGAGTAAGTCAACAGTAGATGAATGCAAATATGTTTGAGACAAACATAAATTTATATATATAATGGGTAAAAAAAATCATAAAAATGTAGTAAAGGGACAGACTAAATTTTATATCATAACACATCTATGTTTCCATGTTTCAAATAAATAAATAACTCAACAATGCCACTTCAAGTTGAACCCATGGTCTGAAGCTCTAAAGTCATGGCCAAGAGACCAGAAATATGAGGGGCAGTCGTGTCCATTCCTCTGTCTTTTACATTTCTGGCTCTTCAACCCTGGGTTTAGGCTCCAGGAGAGAATCAGTCAATCTGCAGATCTGGGTGGAGACCTCAGAGCAGGACAGTTCTGACTTTAAGGTTCACATTACTGCTCAAGTAACCAATTTTAACCAATATCAAGTAATCAATTTTTTTTAAATGAACACAGAACATGCAAATAATCAGTTGATAGTTGAATAATAGCACAAATTACCAGAAATAGTAAGTGCAGCAGTAAGTGTTTGCCACAATTGAATTGACTGATTATATGGGATACTGTTGCTTTTATATGTTGGTAGATAGAATTTTAAAGACTGCTCTCTGATATTTTCATGGGACTCATTATTTTTTATATGTAGGGAAATTATTTTTAGATATTTTTTTTTCAGAAAACCATGTATTAACTATGCATTGGAAGTGGTTAGAATCATTAGAGTTCCAAAAAAAGCAAAAAAATGCATTGACTTAGAAAATCTCACAGACAATATTTTAAAGTTGCAACTTTTTAAAAGTATTCTGATATCATACATAATATTTGCTGTGTATGTATGCCTGTATTGGTTCACTAAATACATGCTTTTTAATTTGCACGTTTGCCAGGGTAGATAATTAATTATTTACATGAACTTCACAAGCAGTAAAAAAAAAAGCTTTAGAACAAGCACTCCCTGACCTACTGTATGTGGTTGCATGTGCTGTGAAGTATGAAGACAGTCAGTTTCTAACAGATTACAGCACCTGCTGTTTGTTTACATTAGATGGCTGGCAGACTGCCAAGTGTTCTGCTGGCAGAAGAATGGGAAGAAAAGTGGTCCTTTCAGAGCCTCTGTTGTGAACTTTGAAAATGAATTTCTCTACAGCGTCTGTGGCTAGAGAGAGTGTTTTTCTGCTTGTAACTACTTTAAAATTGAGCTCCAGGTATGCCTTTTATTAAATACTTACATTGGTCCAGCAATATAAACATTCATACCATACCATTTATTCATACCTGAGGGACCTGTGGGGATGCTAACAATCATTGTAATAGTTGGCACTTCATCAGTGATATCTTTCAGGTCTTTTGCCCCTTGAATTATTTGCCATGAATACAAGATGCTCTCTGATTGAATGAGGTGAAGCTGCAGGTAGTGATTGGTCCAAGCTGAGCCAATATTGCCACTCATGCAATACAAATATCTCTTGGAATTCAACTTTCATGCCCATAGTCTCCTTCTTGGCTAGAGCTGAAGAGCAGGTAATAATTTATTATAGTTTCTGTTAAAAAATAATTGAGACCCTTTAGGTATACCTGCTATTTTAATACTCCCAGGCCCCCAGAAACATGAGTGGGGAGTTGAAATTGTAAAAAAAAATGTGTCACAGGAGGATCAGGAAAAATGGAAACTGAAATTGGAAGCTATTAGATCATTTCAGGATAACAATACCTTCAGTTTTGTTGCCTTATGAGTTTATGTGAAATTTCCATTAATAACGGTAAAATATTGTAAATATGAATATAGTTCATTTAGATTTGTATCGATGTGGGTGTGTAATAGAGCTTCCCAGAAGTCTCTGTTATACAGACGATTAAGTGCCTAAGCTTGTGTATCTAAACAATGGGACAAGTGTAGGCTTCAACTTCACAGTAAGTCTTTTAACTCCACCTTGCTGTCTCCAGCTGCATCCTTGACCAGGCATGTGTCTTTTTCTCAACTGGTTTAAAGTAAGAGAAAACATTTACTCACTCATCCCCATGCCTAGCGTCTCAAGGCTAGTTTGCAAAAATTGCTGTCTTTACAGCTGTTTCTATTCCAGTCAGTGGAGTCTGCCCATTCTGTGACTTTACAATCTATGCTGCACAGCGGTGGCAGGTACCCAGGATACTATTCTTGCCTTCCATCACAATGGGGAACATAGTGAGCTGGGGAGATCAGCGAATAGTTTTTCAATGGTCTCCCTGCCTTCAGTTGGGATACCAGAGACTGAAAAACAAGACTAGTGGGCATGTAAGGGGGCTACAGTTTCAGGGGTCTGTGGAAGGGCTTCCATTTGAAAGTCAACAGTTGAGTTACAGAGCTGCAACTGGGAGTATGTAAAATTCCAACTGTTGCCTACGCTGCTGCGACCCCTCTCCCCCAACTTACTGTAGGAAGATGATCTTGGCCATGTGCAAACATTCCTGCTTTCAAAATGGAGGATGATAGGACCTTGACCATGGAGGAAGTGAACAGCAAGAGACAGTGATGTTTCAGCACCTGCTGTTAACTACAAAGTAGGCTTCAGTGATAAGGGAGGGGTGGATGATGAGATATCAGACCATTTGTGGGTGCCACCTATTGAAGTGGAGGAAATTTTTGAGGAATAGTTAAGACAACATTGAAGGAGGATTTTTCCAGGAGCAGCATGCAGAGAACTGAAAGGAACAGCTATTCAATTTCCTTTACCACTCACTCATTGGTTGCTAGAGGTTACTGCACATCATTACCGCTCACCCATTGGTTGCTAGAGGTTACTGCACATAATTACTGCTTACCCATTGGTTGCTAGAGGTTACGGCACATCATTACTGATCACTGATTGGTTGCTGGAGATTTCTGCACATCATTACTGCTCACCATTGGTTGTTTAAGGTTTCTGCACATCATTACTGCTCACCATTGGTTGCCAGAGGTTACTGCACATAATTTCAGCTCACTGATTGGTTGCTAAAGGTTTCTGCACATCATTACTGCTCACCATTGGTTTTGCTAGAGGTTACTGCCCATCATTATTATTCACTGATTGGTTGCTAGAGATTACTGCTCATCATCACAGCTCACTGATTTGTTGCTAAAGGTTTATGCACATCATTACTGCTCACAGTTGGTTGCTAGAGGTTACTGCCCATAATTACTGCTCACTATTGGTTGCTAGGGGTTACTGAACATATATTCTGCTCATCATTGTTTGCTAGGGGATACTGCACATCATTACTGCTCACCATTGGTTGCTTTAGGTTACTGCACATCATTACAGCTCATTTTTTGTCTGCTAATCACAGTTCTTCCCTCTGCAAGCTGCTCCGGTCCAGTCACTGATTTATGAATCTACCCCATGCTGCTGACAGGAGATGAATCAACACACAGCCCACTCTGTGTGTTTCATCTCTGCACTGCTTTCAGGAGAAGGAGGGGCAAGCTGAACACAGAGACCCATTTTGCATTAAAGACAGCCCTGGACAGAACTGGTGTATTCTTTAACTTCTGCTTGCAGCATATCAGCCATGGTAAAAGTATTAAATGCATGAAGAAAAACATGACATACACCATAATTCCTGGTGGGAGCAGCACATCATGAGACAAGTTGAAAGCAGAAGGCTCTCACTCCTCATCCTTCTTCACTTTTCACATCTCCTTCCCACAATATTTTCCTGTTGCCTCCACCAAAACATTTGTATGCTTTGGTGGCAGATAAGAAGGACTCACAAGGGATGTCAGAGGCTTAGGATGCATTATGTCAAGAGAAGAAAAGGGTCATGGGGACACTCTGAGGAGGGTCAAGAAACATTTGAACCTTTCTATAATTTTCTTACACTCACCCAGTCATCTTCAGGAACAGGCTTACCAAGGCAATCATCCCTTTCCATAACCCCCTTATTCTCAGTTACTTAAAGCCAGTTTGTGGATTTAACCCCCTGCCATGCTACACAACAGTGGCAGGTTACCAGTAAGTCTATACCTGTCCTCCACCAGCACGTGGAATATAATGTGTCTGTGTTGATGGTCCACACTGTCAGTGGCCATGGTTTACACTGTCTGGACCATGGGTATGAGGTCCAGTAAGAATGGGCAGGGACACTACATATCCTTATTGCACACTGGGTCAATCTTCTGGCAACTGTGGAGGATGAACTGGTGGTGCTGCAATGTGTCTTGTCTAATGATGGCAGCACAAGCACTTGTATCCCCTTTTCCCCACTGGCCTCATCCTCTCACTCTTCTGAACCAGCAGTCTCTCCTAAACACATCAGAGCAAATGCAACGTTCCATAAAACACTGCAAGCCTGTCACTACTACCAGCTCCAGCCATCTCTCCTGGCATATTCCGATGCTCTCACACTGTAAAAATGCTACACAATTTTTCTGGGGGGAACCTACAGTCATATAAAGAAAGTCAATTCTGTGGCCAAGGGGAATGGCAGGCAGCAGTAAAAATTAAATGTAAAATCCTAAGGCCATATGGAGCTCACCCTTCACCAAATCAGGACCAAACAAAAAAAAAGGTAAGTCTTAAAGGAGAGGTAGAGGTGCAGCCAAATGGAGGTATTAATAATGTAACATCTTCCTTCTCCCTCTTTTCCCCCTCCTCCACCCTCTCCCTTTACTGTTCCTTCCTTTCCTCCTCCTTGTTCTTTTATTGACACAGCACTCCAGCATTCATGTACAACAACTGTACCTCTCTCTGCTCTCTTGGCTCTCTCAGCTCTCCCAGCTCTCTGGGCTCTCCTAGCTCTCTGGACCCTCTCAGTACCCTGAAACCACTAGATTCCCTCAGTTCTCTGGACTATTTTAATCGTCTTTGACTCTCTCAGTCCTTCAGATTCAATTAACTGTCTTGACTCTCTCAGCCTTCTGGACAAGGAACCTCCTTTCTTTACCCTTAAACTCCCAAATGGGAATGTCGAAGCCTGTCATTATAAAGGTTGTGCACACCTGCACATACACCCTGCTGGTCTGCAGCAAAAGTCTGCTACATCACCACCATGACAATCCTAGCCTACACAGGATCCCACTATGGGGCACTTTCTCCTACAGCCCCCATCTCCTGCTTCTCTCACACAGGATCCCGTGGCAGATCTCCCAGAGCCACCATCTCAGATAAGTGAGGATGTTGACATGCTATCACCTTCTGATATGCAGCCACCAGCACCTTATCTCAATACCTCTATACTAGATGACAGACCTAACATTCTGCTGCAGAATATCACCCACGCCACAGAGGTGGGTGCCATGGTTATGCAATAATGTTTGTCTGTCAGCTTACCTCTCCTCCATGTGTCCACCTTTAGAGGCCAGCCACTCTCATCTGGCTGCTTAAATAATCTTTCCTCAGCATAGCTCCACCCGAGCCTCTAATTAGGAACACTATATTAACCTGTGCATTGCAAGCCAATCTCGCTGATCAATATTGTGATTTGGCTTCCGTGTGCTCATTGCTCTATGTCCAATGTCTGATACTGTTTACCGATCTTGGCTTGTTCTTGACTATTCTTGCTTGTTTGTGACCCTGACCTTTTGGCATGTTCTCTGTCTATTCCTGTCTGCTAGTTGCCCTCACCTTTGGCTTATCTCCTTACTATCCCTTGTTGTCCTGGACTGCTGCTTCCTCTCCATCCTCCTGTAGCCTACTGTGAGCGTGAGCTGGGAGACCCTGGGGGCCACGACCTAGAGCCAGTTTCAGCGCAGTCCATCCTCACCACTAGAGGCTCTGGTGAACACCTGCTGGCTCTTAGACTCCTGGGGATTCCTGGGGAATCTTATGCTCTAGCTCCCAGTGGGATCTGTGTTGTTGCTCTAGTGGACCTGCCTTCCTGAACCACCCAGTGTTCCATCCGCAGCAGTCAACCGTAGGGTCCACTATCTTGCGGTGCACTCCAGACCCTAACTGGGTGCATCTCTCACCTGGACTCAGGTGACCTGACAGTTTGATCAGCCTTGGACCCAGCTGTCGTGCCACTTCCTGCAGATGCTCCATTGCAGGGCATAGTCCACAGACTTGAGACCCAGGAATCGAATCAGACTTAGGTTAGGCGATTCCTCCAGGATCTGGATTCCCACTTAGAGCAGCTTCAGACCTCCTTCTGAACCCTGGGTCAGCAACCTCAAGTACAACCAACAGCTGCACCTATTCCGGCCAAAGTCGCAGCCACATATTCACTACAACTGCCAGCTCCGTCCCGTTACTCTGGGGACCCCAAGGCCTGCAAGGGGTTCCTTAGCCAGTGCACAATTCATTGTGAACTCCAGCCCCAAAACTTCCTGTCTGATCGGGCAAAGGTGGCCTATATTATATTCCTCCTGTCTCGTGAGGAGTTAGCCTGGGCTGCTCATCTGTGGGAACTGAATGATCCAGTGGTTTCTAGCCTGTCTGATTTCTTGAAACCTTTTCGGAATATCTTTGAGGAACCGGGTCTTGTCTCCTCAGCAGCCAGCGCCCTTTTACGTCTCCGTCAAGAGTCCGCTTCTGTGGGACAGTACGCTCTTCATTTTTGTACTTTGACTGCTAAGCTGAGCGGGAATAATGAGGCCTTAGTTGCAACCTTTTTACATGGCCTCTCTGATAGAGTGAAGGATGAATTATCAGGAAGAACGGTATCATCACCTTGTATAACCAGATCGATATTCGCTTTCAGGAGAGGGCCCTAGAAAAAAGACGCCAGCACTCCCCGTTCTTTAGGCAGCCTGAGCTCTCTGTCCCCTCTCTTCGACCAAGAGCACCTCCTGCTTGCTGAGAAACCAATGCAGCTGCGCCGGACCAAGTTATCTCCCGAAGAACGCTCTAGGCGCAGAACTCTGGGCCTGTGCCTCTATTGTGGGGCCAAAGGTCATTTTCGTGACACTTGCTCTCTTCATCGAGAAAAACACTTGGGGCTAATACATCTGGAAGGTGGAGTATTGGACCCTGAAATATCACCTTCACCTTCTCGTCTTCTCCTTTCTGTGTTCCTTCATGTCGGCGCTTCCTCTCATTCGGTCTCGGCATATCTGGATTCTGGAGCCGCTGGCAATTTCATGGACTGGGGAACTGCATCTTCCATGAGACTCATGCCCCGTACACAGGTCGGATTTTCCGACGGAAAATGTGTGATAGGACCTTGTTGTCGGAAATTCCGACCGTGTGTAGGCTTCATCACACATTTTCCATCGGATTTTCCGACACACAAAGTTTGAGAGCAGGCTATAAAATTTTCTGACCACAAAATCTGTTGTCGGAATTTCCGATCGTGTGTACACAAATCCGACACACAAAGTGCCACGCATGCTCAGAATAAATAAAGAGATGAAAGCTATTGGCTACTGCCCCGTTTATAGTCCCGACGTACGTGTTTTACGTCACTGCGTTCAGAATGATCGGATTTTCCGACAACTTTGTGTGACCATGTGTATGCAAGATAAGTTTGAGCCAACATCCGTCGGAAAAAATCCTAGGACTTTGTTGTCGGAATGTCCGATCAATGCCCGACCGTGTGTACGGGGCATTACCCTTTTGCCCCTCACAACGCCATTGGTGGTCTTGGCGATTGATGGTACTGTTCTCACAGGGGGCCCTATCCGCTTCCAGACCCTCCCTGTTAAGATGTCGGTAGGGACACTCCATCAGGAGTGGATATCCTTCCTTATCTTATCTAAGGCTTCATCTTCTATTGTTTTAGGTCTTCCTTGGTTACGGCTCCATTCTCCACACGTTGACTGGACTGCTGGACAAATCCTGGCTTGGGGCTCCTCCTGTTCCTCATCCTGCCTACTCAAGGTTGCCCCAAAAGAGAAACTTCCTGTTGCCACCATCCCAGTATCTTCTGCTCTTCCCGCTGCATATAGCGATTTCTGGGATGTGTCCTGCAATAGTCGGGCTGATGCACTCTCTAGGTCATGTGGCAGTCTGGATGAAGAGCCCACCTATGAACCTGAGCCAATCATTCACTCCAGTTTGCACAACCATTTACACTTGCCTGTCCCTAAACTCCCTTGGACACACACCCAGGCTAACTTGTTCACCAGTTCCACAGTCGCTACACAATGCAATGAGATTGTGGTAGTTGCTGCACCTGGCGATGCTATTCAGTCAGCCTCTGCACCTGTTATGCCACTCCAGCCTATGCCCATTGAGCTTCCGGCTTTTATTATTCAGGACCTTCTATAACCTGGCCTCACCCTACTACTACTACGTCCATTCAAACCTGTTTAAGAGGCTCAATCGATCCTTTGGATAGACTGCCTCATTCGGCCAGGTGGGATTTTCAATCTTTTTTTCAGGGCTCTCTGCACTCTCCTTGTGTTTCAGTTATCCAGCTTGACTCCTGTGACACGTCACCTTCTAACCAACATGTCCTCAGGGATCCATTGACCTCTGCCCAGTCTGCTGGTCCTGTGCTGGATGTCCAGCTCATCTTTAAGGGTCGATTGTCTTCCCATGCCCTTACGCATTCCTAAAAAGCCTTTAGTCCTCAATAAGTCCTCTTGTCCTCTCCCTACCTCGGTTCCGGTCTCTGAGGATAATCTAAAGTACGAGGTTAGACAAGTTCTGGATTGGTAAAGGCATTCCTCAGTACCTCGTACATCAGAAAGGGTTTGGTCCTGAGGAGAGGTCTTGGATCACTGCATCTGAGGTCATGGCACCTCGTCTGTTGAGGAGGTTTTATCTGAAGTTTCCCTTTAAGCCTGGGCCCAGGCGGGGGAGGGGGAGGCCTCGTAAGAGGGGAGGTACTGTCATGGTTATGCAGTAATGTTTGTCTGTCAGCTTACCTCTCCTCCATGTTTTCACGTTTAGAGGCCAGCTACTCTCACCTGGCTGCTTAAATAATCTTCCCTCAGCATAGCTCCACCCCAGCCTCTAATTAGGAACACTATATTAACTTGTGCATTGCAAGCCAACCTTGCTGATCAATATTGTGATTTGGCTTCCATGTGCTCATTGCTCATAGCCTACTGTGAGCGTGAGCTGGGAGACCCTGGGGGCCGGGACCTGGAGCCAGTTGCAGCGCAGTCCATCCTCACCATTAGAGGCTTTGGTGAACACCTGCTGGCTCTTAGACTCTGCGCCCTGGGGAATCTTATGCTCTAGCTCCCAGTGGGATCTGTGTTGTTGCTCTAGTGGACCTGCCTTCCTGAACCACCCAGTGTTCCATCCGCAGCAGTCAGCTGTAGGGTCCACTGCCTTGCAGTGCACTCCAGACCCCAATGGGGTGCATCTGTCACCTGGACTCAGGTGACGTGACAATGGGGAAAACTGCACAAATACTGAGATTGCTCTCATAGCAGACCATAACGACCATCTTGAAACAAAGTTATTGGGTTTAATATATATATGTGCCGGACAAAAGGAACCTTTCACTTAGACATAATAGGGTTGATTTACTAAAGCTGCAAAGTGCAAAATCTGGTGTGCATAGAAGCCAATCATCTTCCATTTTTTTTTTCAAAGCTTTATTGAACAAGCTAAAGTTTGAAGCTGATTGACTACCATTCACAGCTGCACCATATTTTGCACTCACCAGTTTTAGTAAAACAACCCCATTGTCTCCCAGCTCCAATTACAACAGGAGGATCTTTAAAACAAAAAATGCTGTCAAAACCTGTGTGTAAGAGGGGTTCCTGGAACAGAAGTGACACTGATTTCCAATCATATCTTTTGGGTCTGTTCATAATATTGGTGCCTAATGTTCCAGATATAGATTGGCTTTTGGACAGAGCACACCACTCCCTGGGTCCTAAATCACCTTTTCCACCGTGGAGAAGTTTAAAGTCGGTATCACTTATTAGTGCCTTTGTCTAATATTTTCTTAATATGCCTCTCAGAGTATTATTCTACAATGTAAAAGTCTTCAATCCAACAAGGAGAGATGGTTAACTTTAAAGGAATTAAAGTCCCCCTATGCTTATGTGATCTTTGTCACCCACCTTCAAGAGGGGATTTTCCCATCTCTTTTACTGCCTCTAACCTTTCAGGTAAGGCAGGTGTGGCTATCCTGATTCAAAAATATCTGTCCTCTAAAAGTTATTTCCTCAGATCTAAACCCTCACAAGAGATTTATACTTGTAAGACTGAAGATTTGCGGTTAAACCCCTCACTTTGTTGAATGTCAATATACCTAACTCTGGCCAAATCCAATTTCTGTGCCAGGTACAGGCAGTCCCTGGGTTACAAACAAGATAGAGTCTGTAGATTTGTTCTTAAGTTAAATTTTTTTGTAAGTCGGAACGGGTAAATTTTTTAAGTGTAACTCCAACCAAAAAAACATTTTTTACGTTTTTTAGATAGCATAGGGAAGGGTTAACACCTTTGCAATGTTTGTTTTGCTGTCTGTGTCCCTGTTCAGAAGATTTCACCTCACTTTCTGTCCCTATGACAATTGGATTTCGAAAATATTGGGTTGTTGGGGAAACAAGAATTGGTGATAAAGCTTCAGTGGAGACACCTTTTTCTCATGGTAACTCTTACAGGAGTGAATTTTCCCTCCTAGGGGTAGATTTTTTCCCACTTCCTGTTGTCTCCCTCCGTTTGTAAGTAGGAGTCGTTTGTAAGTCCGATGTTTGTAACCCGGGGACTGCCTGTACTTGAATCTCAGCTCCCCATCTATTCAGTTTAGTGGGATGGGACTATAATGTGCATCACTTTTACCTCCATTTTCAAAGTAGTAGGGCCTTGCACTATTAATATGTCTAGTTGGGTAGTCAGGCATAGGGCTGTAGCCCATCTCTGATTCAGCTTCTGGTCCCGGAGTACCACCTCAATGTCCCCTATTTACGCTGCCCTCCTTATATTTGGTATTTAATCTTCTGTAATACCACAGGGATCCTCTCTGAGTTCAGGATCAGTGATGTAAGAACAAAATCAGCACTTCAAGAGCCTGTAGGCCCTACTCTCAGGGGCCTTGGGTCCACCATGTCCTGCTGCTCATCTTTCAGACTGCTCTGTTTGCTCATCTAACCACCCATTACCTGTCTCCACCCTGTACAACATGCCCAATGGTACACAGGTGCCAGCTATTCTCTGTGCAGTGGAACTAGCCTATCATGCCACCATGTTCCAGGGTTGTCATTACCTCCCATCTGAATCTATTCAAAGATGTCCATGCCCTGGCAAAGGTCTCTCTGCTAGCCTATGAATGTAGCTGTGCCCTTGTATACTTGGTGTGCCCACCCACATGCATTGCCCCCACCTGGGTGACAGCTGTTGCTGAACCACTGATGCTGATCCACCTCCTCCTGTGTGGCTTTGCTGTTTTGAAATATTGTGCCCTTACAAATTTTGTGCACAGGGCAACCAACCCAGTGGCCATGCCCAAGCTATGCCATTGCTTCCTGTTGTATCCCCCAACTTTGTACCTTCATCATTGGATCTTTCCACACACACAGGTTATTCTCTGGGGAGAATTGTCCCGGATCCAGTCCTAGCCAGTGCCTGATCTAGGATGACTGGAGTTGCATCGGTTCAGCTTGAAATAGTCAGCGATACTACTTTGTTAACGAGATATACACATGATCTCTTAAAGACACAGGGGCACATTACAGGAGATGATGGTATTCAGCTGTCCTGAGGCTTAGGACATCATTGGTGACTCGAGTACATGATACCTATCTGGGGATATACCTACCAGAAGCAATTTTGACCTTCTTTGAGAAAAGAGGTCACAAATTTCTGGTGAGTGTGAAGTGTTTCTATCTGGGAGAAGAGGAAGAGCACTATTTTTTACTTGGGTGTCACTTCTTTTTACAACACGATTTTTAGCACTTAATCACTTTTTAGGGAATTTAATTTGCAGAAGCACTCTATTGGGACTTTTATGGACTTTCCTACATATGTATTGTTTTGATTTATGGAGTTTGTAGGAGTAGCAGGTCTGTCTTCTTACAATTTCCTGATAACATCTTAGTAACTGAAGTAAAATTTGTATGTAGCACTTACCCCCGAAGGAGCTGCTGATTAGATATTATATCCGTAAATCACGTTTTCCACCTAGCCCATCGCAGCCCATAGAAATAGAAACAGTCCATTTTGTACTTTTCTCTTGCTTTATTAATATAACATAACTGGGATAGGAGAAGGGTTTTCTGAGATGCTCTTTTGTTGCTTCATAATCTTTTCTTTGCCTTCTTATGCAAAGACTTAGAACAATGTAGACTATAAGAAATCACTTTAAATAATTTCTTCAGTGGGGAAGACGGAAGTAGATTTACTAGAGAATAATTGGTAAAGAGTCACTCTGAATAACTTCTTCACCTGCAGAACTTTTTTAGAACAGTCTGTATCTCTACTTGTGCTGGGAGCTTTACTGCTGCCTTTTTACCACTACTTCCCATCTGTATGGTACTTTCAAGTTGAGCTAAGGAAGATATTACTCGGAATAATTCCTCCCGCCTGACTGATTGGAATCCCGGGGTGTTGTTGAACCCAAAGTCACAGGCCATCTCCGCCTGTCTCACTGACTTGCGTACCAACATCCCTCAGCCTCTGGTTGTACCCTTCCCCTGGGCTTTCACTCACTTGATCAACAGTCCATGTGCCACTCATAAACGATCGATCGCCCAGTTGTCTTCCGCTTAGTTGCTACTTCTTCTGAAATGGCTTCTCCATCCCTTCTCTCCGGTCTGGCACGCTCCCTTCCCCGCAGGGGTGTCCAGTGACACCAGCGACTACATGCTGTCCGGTGTCATTAGCTTTTCTGCAGGTCTCGGTCCCCCCTCCCTCCCCGTGGGGGGGGGCTCCGTTTGGTTCCCTGCAGGGGAACCTCTCCCCTCTCTGGGCACCAGACTGGGCTACAAACTCCTGACTGACCATGTGACCCCAGCTTTTATGAGAGTCCCGCCTCCTGCCAAACAAATTAATGATTGGCCAGAAATCACACACAAGCTGCCTGTCGCTCAGATCCCAAGTCCAACCTCTCTTCCAGAACCATGTCACTGAAAGCAAGAGGAGGCATCTCTGGGTCCAAGCACAGGTGGCCACACCCTGCACTACACTGACACTCCCAGTTCCCAAAATAAACAACCAGGCCTGTTATAATAGTACAAGCCTGCCTAAATTTTACCTGAAACTGTACTGTAACTGTAACTGTAATCTAAACACAGAAAAAGTTCACCTACATGAAAGTAGGTGCCCGCTACATGTACATAGTACATAGACAACAAAAATATAAACTGGTAGGGGTTTACTACTATAACATCATTTTGTTATCACTTTATCATGCATGTCAATATATTAAAGTGTAAGCTCACCTTTACTGAAAATCTGTAAGGTGAACTTACACTGGATCCCCTCTTCATCCTCCCTGGTCCCGCTGTACCTGAGTCCCGCGAACGCCCGCTGTGAGACATTGGGTCACCGCTTTACCTGGCCAGGGATTTAAAATCCCAGTGGTTTTCTCTCCTCTTCTCCAGCGCTGACAGGATGGGTTAGGCAGGTTCTGATTGGTCGGCGCCGTCCATGTGTCCAATTACATGGCCTCCTATACATACCTTTATAAGGTACATTTAGGAGATGAAGCCACAGGGATTTCAAATCCCCAGAGTGGTGAAGCGGCGACCAAATTTGTCACAGCGAGTGATCGCGGGACCAGGGGGAGTGGGGAGGGGGTCCAGTGCAAGTTCACACTACAGATTTTCTGTAAAAGTGAACTTACCCTTTAAGCACATATTTTATCATTTACTTAAAAGGCAAGCTCAGATAGCGGTTGATAATTTCATCTACAGCTTTTTTCAAGTCTCTGTTCCTCAGACTGTAAATAATTGGATTCAGTAGAGGGGTGGCTACAGTGTACAGCAATGACAGGGACTTCATGATATTCCATGACTGTCCACTATGAGGTATTAAATAAACACCAACCAGAGTACCATAATAAATACACACAACAGTCAGGTGGGAACTGCATGTTGAGAAAACTTTCTGCCTGCTCTTCATAGATGGGATTTTAAAAATGGTGATCATAATACAAACATATGACACAATAATAATAAAGAAAGGGATGACAACAAATAGGAAACTCAACAATGTCACTTCAAGCTGAACAATGCTTGTGTCAGAGCAGGAGAGTTTTAGGATTGGGTCAAGATCACAGAAAAAATGATCCATAGTATTAGGCCCGCAAAAGTATAACTGTGATATTGTTAAAGTGTGAATCAATGCTATTAAAACACTTGAAACCCAACATGTGATGATCATTATGCAGCAGAACTGGAAGTTCATTGCTAAGGTATAATGTAATGGTTTGCAGATGGCCACATATCTGTCGTAACACATCACTGTCAGGAGAAGACACTCTGAAGTTTCTGAGATAGCAAAGAAATAATATTGAGTGATGCAATCAGAAAATGACATCATGATCTCCTTCATCAAAACAACATGGAGTGTGTTAGGAAGAATGTCAGTTGATAATAATATATCTGATATGGAGAGTTGGGAGAGGAAGAAGTACATGGGAGAATGGAGGGATTTGCTGTAGGACACCAGTGTGATGATCAGGAGGTTTCCACATATTGTCAGACAATAAATGATGAAGAAAATAAAAACGATAAAAAATGTTGTACCATGTGGAGTATTAAATCCTAACAGGTGGATCATGGTTAAAGTGGTCATATTTTTCTCCTCCATAATCTGAAGACATAACACAAATTTAAAAAAAGAAAAAAATGAAAAAAACTAAAACAGTATTTTTTGAGTGGGCAACAATTATTTGATTTAAATTGCAATGAAATTGTAAAAGCCGAGTAATCTTATGTACACTTTTTTTTTTCATTTATAGTAAATACAGTGATGCAATGATATATTAGATACTCAAAGTGTGCTAACCCAAAGCAAATATTAACATTTAATTTAATTAAATGCAAACAGAACGATAAGGGTCTTTCTTAAGATATCTATGAATTAAATTTACTATGATTTGTTAAAAGAAGAAAAAATAGTACACATGTATCTAGGATTGGATTGATACATTAATATTGAATATTTCTGAGGAGAAAAAAGTCAAATCATTTTTTTTAACCACTTCAGCCCCAGAAGATTTGGCTGCTCAATGACCAGGCTGTTTTTTGCGATACGGCACTGCATCACTGCATCGAATTGTGTGGTCATGCGACGCTGTACCCAAACAAAATTTTTCCCACAAATAGAGCTTTATTTTGGTGGTATTTGATAGCCTCTGCGGTTTTTATTTTTTGCGCTATAAACAAAAGAAGAGCGTCAATTTTGAAAAAAACACAATATCTTTTACTTTTGCTATAATAAATTACCCACATTTTTTTCTCAAAAAAACACATTTTTGCTCAGTTTAGGCCGTATTCTTCTACATATTTTTGGTTAAAAAAAATCACAATAAGCGTATATTGATTAGTTTGTGTAAAAGTTACAGCATCTACAAAATAGGAAAAAGATTTATGGCATTTTTATTATTTTTATTTTTTTACTAGTAATAGCGGCGATCTGTGATTTTTATCAGGACTGCGATATTGCGGTGGACAAATTGGAAACCTTTAACACATTTTTTTGACCATTGACAATTATACAGCGATCAGTGCTATGAAAATGCACTGATTACTGTGTAAATGACACTGGCAGCGAAGGGGTTAACACTAGGGGGCGATCAAGGGGTTAACTGTGTTCCCTAGGTGTGTTCTAACTGTAGGGGGTGGGACTGTCTAGGAGGAGAGAGGGATCAGTGTTAATACTTAGTATGAACACACTATCTGTCTCTACTCCCCTGAAAGAACCACCGGGATCTGTGTGTTTACACACACAGATCCCGGTTCTCACTCTGTCATGAGCGATTGTGGGTGCCGGCGGTCATCGGCAAGCACTCGCATTGGCATAGGGGGCACACGCTGCGGATGCGCGTGCACCTCCAGCGGCACACCGCCCCTAGTGGCCAAAAGGACAAAAGGCATGCCATTCTGCCACAGTAAAACGGCTGGTCAGCAAGCAGTTAAACTATGAAAATAATTCAAGACATATACTGCAGAGCGTGGCACCACATCCAATTAATTAAGCACAAAAAAAAGACAAAATAGAAAACAGACTTTTAAGGTTGCCACTATAATCCCAATAGGGAAGAAAATGCTCTCACGTTATAATAAAATATCAAAATGTATTGAATCACATTTAAAAACATATGATAAAAAGAATACATAGAGATGTCTTATTGGTATACTCACTGTCCCATATATATATATATATATATATATATATATATATATATATATATATATATATATATATATATATATATATATATATATATATATATATATATATATATATATGGAGGGAGGCTGAACATGGAAAACTGCATCGATGGCCCATAGAATGGCGTCAGTGTAGTCCAAGAAGATCCCTTCTGACTGGAGGCCAGACTACCGGAATCACAGTATCAGCGCCAATGGCGCACTACATGTTTTGAAAATAGCTTCTTCAGCGATTCTTATTGGTACTGAAAGATTGCCCTAATAGGAATCATCAGTAACAAACAAGTGTATATGATAAACAGAATTGCTGCTGGACCCCATGAGCCAGCAGAGATCGTGGCCTGGCACAGTCTGTCCAGGTAGCTTCCCCCTAAGGGGGATTTGGAAAACAGACAATGGGCCCTTTACAGTAGGAGTTTGCCAAAATGCTGGTCCTGCTCTATGTCATGTGTCCCAAAGTGAAGAAGCTATTGGCAAAACGCATAGTGATCCATTGCCACTGATACTGTGATTCCGGTAGTTTGGCCCCCAGTCAGAAGGGATCTTCTTGGACTACATTGATACCATTCTATGGGACATCTATGCGGTTTTCCAAGTTCAGCCTCCCTATATATACACATGGGACAGCGTACCAATAAGACATGTCTATGTATTCTTTTTATCATATGTTTTTACATTTTACTCAATAAATTTTGATATTTTATTATAATGTGAGACCATTTTCTTTCCTATTGGGATTATAGTGGCAACCTTAAAAGTCCATTTTCTATTTTTTCTTTTTTTTTGTGCTCATTTTTTAAACTAGGACTCAGGGCACAACAAATGTAATTTAATTATATTTCTCAATATCTACAAAGGATATAAATCCACTTTTGCACACCAATTGTCTTTTTAACCATTTGAAAGTAGTAGTAATACCATTACTGTGTTATACATAACTTTTGCAGAAAGTAGAGCTTTCGGATGGACCAGCATGCCCTATATATTACAGGATGCCTGCAGAAAACTACATGAGGGTGAGGGTAGGAAACAAGAGAGCAGGATTGATTGGTCTTTATTACAGGAAATTCCTGCACGAATGCAAATTGGGTTATTGCAAAGATATGGAATAATGCATGCCAAGATTCTTGTAATAACATGCCTCTGGAATTTGGACAATATTTGCCTATTTCGGACTGGTCCTTCCTTCCTAATGTCATAAAACAGCTGCAGTCTTCTGAATCCTGAGAGGATCCTGCTGCCTAACCCCTTAGAGCTGGTGCCTGCTGGGCCTTTTTTTTTTTTTTTTTAAAAAGAACATGTTTATTATGAATAGAAAAGGTCAGCATACATTGATAGTTGCATGACATACAGGCGTATGAAAGGATATTGTACATTGAATGCAGATGAATACAATGTATCTCATGGAGTGCGGCAGCGCATATATACTTATAAGACTTTAAGTGACGGCAATTGGCATTTTCACAAGACATCGCTATCAAAAATAGAAGTTGTAACATTTGATAAAGACTACAGTATATCACATTACGGCAATGTGTTGGATAGTTATCATGTCACTTATAGCGGGTGCACAGATTACTGTCGTAAATTAACTCACACATGTGTTGGCATTGTTTAACCATTTGTCCCATATTTTATGGTACTTGTTGGGGCATCCCCTGTGTTTGTACATAACCTTTTTGTATGGTAATGATGCGTTCACTTCTCTAAGCCAAGACTGTATGGTGGGAGGGTCTGTACACAACCAATGTTTAGCAATTAATTTCCTGGCGCAAAATAATGATTCGCTGAGAAATATGATTAGGGATCTATCTGTAGTGGCATCTGGAAGTAGGCCGAGGAGGCATACTTTGGGGTCAAGTTGCACCGGTGATCCCATGTGGTCGTGGAGGAATTTTATAATCTGCGTCCAGTAACTTTGTATCTCCGTACATAGCCATAGTAGGTGGAAGAACGAGCATGGGTTACCAGAGCATCTCGGACAGTGCGGGTTTTGATGTGGGGAGAATTTGGCAATTCTAGAAGGCGTGAGATAGGATTTGTGTATGATATACAGTTGAGTTAGGCGTTCTGAAATCTTAGGTGACGTTTTTTTTACATTCTCGAGTATATCCTCCCAGTCTGATATGTCTATTGGCCCTACGTCCTCTTCCCATCTAATCCTTGCCGTGTCAGTGATCCTTGCTACCGACTTGTTTCGCAGTAAAGTGTAGAGGGTGGAGATAAGTTTGTCTGGGTTTGTTCCTGTTATTACGTCTACCAAAGACAGTGTCTGTGCGTTGGGGAGACCACTCGCAAACTGAGCCTGAAGCGCGTGTTTTAGTTGCATGTAGCTAAATTGCATGTGGGGGGGGAGGTCAAATTCCTCACATAGTGTTTGAAAATGTCTCACACCAAATATAGTAAGGACCTGGAATAGGAACACTATCCCCTTAGCGGCCCAGCTGGTAGCCCCAGGTAGGGATATCAGCTCATTCAGTTGAGGGTTGCGCCATAGAGGTGTGTGCGAGTGAAAGAAGTCAGCTCCGATAAGTTTGGACGCCCGTTCCCATATGCTTCTGTGTTGGGACAGTAACAGGTTTCGGTCTTCTCTTTTATGTCTTTTGTTCCCACCTCTAAGTAGGACTTGTAGTGGGGAGTACAAGTTACTATTATCTTGTTTGCATACTAAGAATTGGTATCTTTCTCCATCAGTCTTGTGAATGTAATAAAAGTGTGAGAGCTGAGCTGCTATATAATAAGTGTATAAGTCCGGTAAAGCTGCACCTCCAGAGGAGGTCGGGTTCTTGAGCGTGTTCCAGGCCAATTTGTGTCTATGGGGGCCCCAAATAAAAGAATTAATGATTGTATCAATTGTTTTAAAGATTTTAAGGGGAATGAGTATTGGGGAGTTCCAGAGCACATAGAGGAACTTTGGCAGTAGTATCATCTGGCGAGTTCCTCTACCCAGAGGGAAGGGATCAGATGTCCATCCATTCACTACCACGCTAGCCGTAGGTGAGTAATATAGTAGTTGTACCCATTTTATAAAATTAGGTCCGAATCCATAGCCCCTGAGGCATTCCCAGAGGTATCCCCATTCTACCGAATCGAACGCCTTTGCGGCGTCAAGTGCTATTATCGCTCTATCGCCGTGTTCTCGTGGTCTGCTTGAATGTTCATGTAGAGGCGTCTGAGGTTCATTGCTGTGTTTTTACCAGGCATGAATCCCGTCTGATCAGGATGAATGAGGGAGAGAATACTCGTATTGAGGCGCATAGCTAGTATTTTGGCTAGTATTTTAATGTCAGCCTGGAGAAGCGAGATTGGGCGATATGATTCTGGTAGTTGGGGGTTTTTGCCTGGTTTGGGGATTACTATAATTACTGCCTGGCGAAGAGTTTTGGGTAGGGATTCTGTTTCAAAGATGTGATTATATAATTTCAGGAGCTCAGGAGCTAGTATGTCCAAGTATGCTGCGTAAAAGTCTAATGGTATACCATCTCCACCTGGTGCCTTGGATGGTGCTAACGAGGCTATAGCTAGGGCAATCTCGTCCACGGTAAGAGGGGCCTCTAGGTCTTGTAGTTGGGTCTCAGATAGTTGTGGAAAGGGGACATCTCGAAGAAACGCTCTAGTCTCCTGGGCAGTGACTCCCACCTTGGAGGAATATAAATCTAAATAGTATTTCCGAAATACTTCTGCAACTAAAGGGGGGTCGGAGAGTATGTCGTTATGAGGGCCTAGTAGGGTTACTACCACTGGGGGGTTAGTGTCCTGGTGAGCCAAGTATGCTAATAGTTTACCGGCTCTTTCCCCTTGTTCAAATATACGTTGTTTTAGAAAAAAAAGTTTTTTTTTAGCGTTTTCGTATTGCAAGTGGTCTAAGAGGCGGGTGTGTAGTTTGATTGCTGTTGCTCTGTCCTGAGTGGGGTCTTTGTGAAATTCTTTTACTAGTAAATCTGCTTTGTCCAAGGCTTGGTTAATAATTAGGGCGGAGGAGGCTTTTATTCTGTTTATACGCGAGGAGAGGACTGTGCGAACGTGTAACTTATAGGCTTCCCAAACGTGTCCCACAGAGGCAGTGTCTCTGTTGACATTTAGGTAGAATTGCCATTCTTTGTGTATATCCTCTTGGTCTTTCAGCATGGAGAGCCAGAAGGGGTGTAGACGCCAGGTGTGGGGTCCTGTGTTTTGGGCTAGTTGAAGGGTTGCCCAACATGGGGCATGGTCAGAAAGGGATCTAGTGTTGTAACCTGAGCCTGTTAGTCGGGGGGTTAGTGTGTCAGAGATTAGGATAAGGTCTATTCGGGACATGGAGGAGTGGGTTGCCGAGAAGCATGAATATATCTGATCATGGGGGTGTTTGTATCTCCATGCGTCAGTCAATGAAAATTCTTTTAGCGTGCGTCCTAGTCTAGTGGTGTCAGGGAGATGGGCATTCTGGCTTGATTGTATTCTATCCATCTGGGGGTTCAAAACCATATTGAAATCTCCCAACCAGATTGCTGGTATGTTGGGGTGCTGTGTCATGTAAAGTAAGCCTTCTGTGATTAGATTGGATTTGTATGGCGGGGGTATGTAGAATGCTAAAATCAAATATTGCGAGCCACATAGTGTGCAGTGTATGAAGATAAAGCTGCCTTGGGGGTCTGTACGCACCGAGATGATTGCAAAAGGGGTAGTTTTAGCAATGAGAACTGAAACCCCCCCGAGAGTATGGAGAGTGGGTGGCATGGAACGCCCATCCTATCCAGGGCCGCTTCAGCGCAAGCTGGAGTTGTCCTGTAACGTGTGTCTCGACTAATACAGTTATATCTGCACGGTATGTTTTGAGGCAGGTAAAAATTGCCGTGCGTTTTAGTTTGTCTCTGATCCCTCGGACATTCCAGGTGAGGAATTTTAAGTTAGCCATACTTGAGGCATAGCAATTTTATAGAGAGAATATGAGCAAGATGTCTATTCGGGACCCATGCCGACCCTCTCCACACTAATACAAATGTACCTCCGCTTCTTCCTTTCCCGAAATAACATGTACATACGTTCATTTCAATGCATTGCAAATTATTATATATGTTCTTTATCTTAACATTAACCATAACATTTTCCCCTCCCACCCTCCCTGCCCTCAGTCGCCCAAACTTGACTGGGGCATATATCCCAAAACTTGTGCTATGTTGCACATTGAACATACCGGCAGTGGCGGTAGCCTATTTGGCAGCGCCAGTGGCGGAACAACAATCTCCCAAAGGGGGGCGAACAAATACTGGGTAACAGTCCAGCGATGAAGCAAACACTGTAGGGGTTAGCAGTTAGTGCGGGAATCTCCCAGATCTGAATCTGTACTCCGCCGCAGCTTCTAGTAGATAGGGATGGGCAAAGTCTATAGCAGGTACCGCATATATGTTAAGATTCTAGACTGATGACATTTCCCATATTCCGGTTTGGAGCAGTTAGTAACGTGGTGAGGGTTCAGGGAAAGTAAAATAAGAAAACTGGTCAAACGACACAAGAGGAGCGACTGCTCAAAACAGAAATGGAAGGTATGAGGGCAGTTTTAGGAGGATTTATGGGCTACGTGGGGTGGGTCACTTACATTTCGCACAGCCTTGAAGGCTCTTTGGTATCTTCAAGAAGTTGCCAAGTAATGAGTAGGGTCGCTTGCGACCAGGTTCAGGAGCATGCCTTGTAGTTATCAGTAACTCTCCAGTGGCATATAGTTTGGGATCACTGTAGGCACATCTATGGACGTATATTATGGCAGTCATAAAGGGTGGTGTATAGGGGGAGTTGTAGAGTAACACTCACGTATTATTGCCAGGCAAAGTGTGGTTTATGCAGGTCGGTTCTTTTGTGCGTCTTGTTGGTCCAGCCACGCTGAGGCCAGAGTTGGGTCTTCAAAAAAATGTACTCGATCTTCACCGACAATTCGAAGGCGGGCTGGGAACAGCATTGCATACTTAATGTGGTGTGCTCTCAGACGGCGTTTGACTTCAGTGAATCGCGCTCTTTGTCGTTGGACCTCCACCGAGAAGTCCGGAAACGCTGAGATGGATCCGGATTGAAATGGGATGTTTCCCTTCAGTCTGGCTAGGCGTAGGACCGCGTCTCGGTCCCTGAAGTTTAATAATTTTGCAATGAAAGTTCGTGGGGGCGCCCCTTCAGGCGGGCGCCGAGCCGGCATGCGGTGCCACTACAAATGTTGCCGAGAAGGCCTCTCTGCCATATGTAGCAATCAAAAGCTGCTCAAGAAAGGTGGCTGGATCAGTACCCTCAGAACCCTCCGGTAGTCCAATAAACCGGAGGTTGGACCTGCGGGTCCGGTTCTCCAAGTCGTCATGCTTTTGTGCTAACTGTTGCAACTGGCGCTGCAGGTCTTCTTGTGAGTGCTGCATAGGGTATAGTGTGTCCTCTGCCCGCCCGAGCCTAGTCTCAGCTTCAGTGACCCGTTCCCTGAGTTTGGTCATGTCATGCCTTATGAGTGAAATGTCCACTTTTACCTCCTCTATCTTGGATGTCAGAGTGGATTGGCATAGGGATATTGCTTCCAATACCTTAGCAGTGCCGTCCGGCTCTTGAGCTGCAGGGGAAGCCGCGTGTGCTGCTGGCGCGGCGCCATCTTGTCCCTCAGAGTCCCGCTCCGTCCTCCGGTACCGCTCCAGCGAGGAAGAGGCAGCGGTATTTCGTCTCGGCGGAGACATAGTGTACCCGGGTTGGTGTGCCAGCTCCCAAGGGGTTTAGTATTCGATTGCAGTGTTTCTGAGGCAAAGGATGTAAGTAGAAGGATCTGCTGCGAGCGGAGCTTCAGTCACACACGTCTGCTCACATCGCTGTCCAGGCCACGCCCCGCCTGCTGGGCCTTTAAGGGCTTTAGAATGCTGGGAGGTGGGGCAGGGCTTATGGTCATGTGACCAACATGATTGGCTGTCATGGCAGTCACATGATCAGAAAGCTCCAAATCGCAGGCAGTGAACGGGAGCTTTAATTTAGCCACCAGTAACTGTGGGTGCTCGCAAGATGGGCGCTCTCAGCACAGCTCTATCGGTGCCATTACACGCAAATATGGGGCTGCTTGGCACCAAGGCCAGGCTGCCGTGAGGCCACATATTTGCATGCACTCGGCGCAAAGAGGTTAAAAGCCAACACAGAGTGTCTTCATCACCCATGGGCACTCCTCGTTTCAGAAGGACACTTTCCCTCTGCAGTAAGGAATAGAGAAGGCTTTTAGTTTGACCACTTGCTGCCCAGGGCAATTTTTTAAAACTTCTTACACATGTTAACTGTGGCAGGTGGGCATGGGCAGGCTGGATACATTTACATCATCCAGCTAAGGAGCCAGCAGCGTGCCACTCCCACACCCACTGTGTCCACTAGACACAGTAGATTACAACTCCCAGGACCAAGCCTTTTTGAGCTGCCAGGAATCATGTGATCGATATGCGATAATATGATGACAATGTCAACAAAGCTGTTATGAATTAATTTAATTTATAACAGCTGTGATTACTATAGTGATGATGTGATTGGTCCACCACTATCACATTGTACCTGGGCCAATCACAACACCCTGTACCATGTGATAGCTGTGAGCCAATAACAGCACACAATGGTAATCACAGCTGTCAGGAATGTAACACATTGGGGTTGATTTACTAAAGGCAAAAAGACTGTGCACTTTGGAAAGTGCGGTTGCACATGGCAAGAGCAGTTGCTCCAGAGTTTAGTAAATGAGCAGAAGCTCTGCTGACTTTCATCAACCAATCATGTGCAAGCAAAAATGCTGTTTTTTTTATTTTCCTTGCATGTGTATTCTTTGCAAAGTGAAACTTTACGTCATTTACTAAGCTCTGGAGCAACTGCACTTGAAGAGTGCAATTACACTTTCCAAGATGCACAGTCTGTTGGCCTTTAGTAAATCAACCCCATTGCTGTTACAATGATCAACCAGAGACTTTTTTTTTACATACTTTCATGAGAGTAGTTCAGTGTCACTGTATGGTGACACTGAACTACTCTCATGAAAGTATGTAAAAAAAAAAAATAGTTAAAAAAATAAAAATAAATAAAATTGTTTAAAAAATTGAATGCCAATTATTATGATTAGCTTTTTTTTAGTTATTTTTTTTTTAACATACTGTCACCAGTCAGTATTCATGATCACTGCCACAACAGTCAAATGATGACACTGTACTACATTGGTAACAGTATGTAAAAAAAATTGTGGAAAAAAATATATTAAATTTCTTAATTATCCAAAAAATTGTGACAAATGTAAACTTCAAAAAACTTGCATTGCCTCTTACTAAATACATAAGACTGTCTACTTTCTAAAAACCGCTAATTTAGGGCATATTTTACTGTCCTGGCATGTTAGGGCCTCAAGAAATGTGATAGGCCATCAGCACATTAGAATTGATCAATTTTCAAATATACAGTATATACAGTACTATAGTTTATAGACTCTATAACTTTCACGCAAACCAATTAGTATACACTTACTGTGATTTTTTTATTTAACAAAGATATGTAGCAGAATACATTTTAGCCTAAATTTATGAAGAAGTTTGATTTTATTGGATATGTGTTATAACAGAATGTAGAAAATAATGTTTTTCTTAAAAAATGTTGGTCTTTTTTTTTTGTTTATATAGCAAAAAAATTTTAAAAAATACATTGGTGATCAAATATCATCAAAAGAAAGCTCTACTTGTATGAAAAAAAATGAATAGCAAAAAATGGCCTGGTCATGAAGAGGATGAAACCTTCTGGAGGTCAAATGGTTAAAATCTGCTTTTTTATAGAAAATACTTAGAAGCCCCAAACATTATATATCTTCTGAATAACTTATTTTGAAGCGCTGGGGAATAAAATGGAGACCGTTGCTGTTTTGTATGCCACACGATATTTACACATCCATTTATTAAACTCATATTTTCTGGAAAAAATGCACTAAGCTGAATTCTAATGCACACAAACACAAAATAATACCCCCTTTTTGGTAAAATATAAAAGCTGAGGTTGTGTTGAGTAAATAAATACCAAACATCAAAACTCAAATTTGTGCATACCTGTGAAATGGCGACAAACTACGCAAACCTAATATTTTTTATAGGTGATGCTTTAACCTCTTCCTGTGGATACAGTGCGGCTACAATGCGGGCCTAAATTGCCGGCTGGGCATCCATGAATGTCCTTCCGTGCATGAGCTGCCTGCGCACCCCCTGCAGGACATGCGTGGCTTGCTCAATGATTAGAAAGTCAATGAGACTTGGCTGATCACAGATCTGAGTAAGGGACCGATCGTGGCCCCTTACCACATGATCAGCTGTCAGCCAATGACAGCTGGTCACGTGATGTAAACAGAGCTGGTAATTAGCTTTTTATTTTCTCATGCTGAAAGCGCAAAGAGAAAAAAAAAGCAGATTATTGTCTGGAGTGAATGGGACATCAGTCCTGCACATGTTAGACCCACTGCTGCTAAGCAGTGCCCACCAGTGCCACCTACCAGTGCCCATCAGTGATGCCAATCAGTGCCTCATCATCAGTGCCCCTATCAGTGCTGCCTATTAGTGCTGCCTATCAGAGTCCCCTACCAGTGCCTATCAGTGCCCATCAGTGCCACCTATCAGTGCAACCTATCAGTGCAGCCTCATCAGTGCCCACCAGTGCCGCCTCATTAGTGCCCATCAGTGCTGCCTTATCAGTGATGCCTATCAGTGCACATCAGTGCAGCCCATCAGTGCCCATCAGTGCAGCCCATCAGTGCCCATCAGTGCAGCCTCACCATCGCACATCAACGAAGGAGAAGAATGACCTGTTTGCAAAATTTGATAACAAACTATGAAAACAGTTGTTTTTTTTTTCAAAATTTTTGGTCTTTTTTTGTTTGTTTAAAAAAAAATTAAAAACCTATCATGTACCTGGTGGTAGAGCCTTATATTCAGAGGATGGTCTCTCTTATACCTCTGACTCAAGGCCACTGGTAGAGCAGACAGGAGGCGCAGGAGTGCAGAGTCACACGAGTGCCTGGCAGGATCGCTGGCAGCGGAGCTGGGCTGAAACTCCTAGCAGTCGTGGAGGAATACAGACACAGTGGAGGACCAGGATCAGCAGGTAAGCTGGAAGCTTGGAACAGACTGACACTGGAACACCACAGGCTGGGAAGCAGATGCTGCTATAGGTGGGATGGCAGCTTCCAGAGGACTGGAGAGAAGGCAGGTACAGGCAGGCCGGGTCATATACTGGTGAGTAAGTCAGGAACTGATGCAGAGGCTAGAGCGGAGTCAAGGTACAGGCCGGATCGGTAACAGCGAGGTAGCAGAAGGAGCAGGCAGGTGTGGAGTCAGAGACAAGCCGGGGCCAGATGCAGGCAGACAGCAGGGAAAATCAGGAACAAGCCGGGTCAAACAACTGGAACAGGTATCGAGTAATGGAAGCAGGAACACACGGGACACTGTAGAGCAGACAACATTGAGTCTGGGTGCTGACCCAGTTTAAATAGTCAATTTGGCGCCATGAACTTCAAAAGGTGCCTGCGCACACCATGGCACACACACGTGCATGTGCATGTGTGTGCACAGGAGCATCCGTGGCATTATCCTTACAGGAATTGAAGGCTCAGGACGTCTTCTGTGGCTACCATCTTGGTTGCTGGCATGCCCTTCCTACCAAAACCCAAGTGGTGATTAAATACAACCAAAAGAAAGCTCTATTTGTGTAAAAAAAATTATGAAAATTTCATTTGGGTACAGTGTTGCATGACCGCGCAATTGACATTGAAAGTGTGAGAGCTCTGAAAGCTGAAAATTGACCTGGGCAGGAAGCAAGTGGTTAAAATCCTATACGGTAATCAGTTTAGACTTAACCATGGATTATGGCCCTAGCATGCATGGGGGAGGCATGGATGCTTTTAAAATATGTTTTATTATTTTTATTTACTTCATTAATTTATTCCATTTTTTTTTCATTTAACTCTATTGCTATCACAAGGTGGCAAACATCTCTATGTGATAGCATGAGCAGGTGACAGGTACTTTTTATGGAGACATCAGGGGGCTATTAGACCACCAATGTCTCCCTTGCCTTCCACTTCAGCTAATCAAGCACAGATAATGCTTGATTAGCTGCATCCTCAGCTACAGTAGCCGGGCAATGACAGCACTGAAACTAGAAGTGACAAAATAATCTCTCTATGGCCCTATAATTATTGTTCTCTTTACAACATTGACAATGCCACCTCACATGTGTGGTACAATGTGTTTACATTCTGGTGTGTTGCCACAGGCTCTTTAGGGGAACGGGAGAGCCCTGTAGCCACTGAGGGTGGTGGCAAGGGAAAGGGGCCATGCTCACCATCATAAAAATGATTGGGTGGCCGTAGAGCCACTCAAGTCACCTTTACTGAACAGCTAATGGCTGGCTTTAAACAAATGATACAAAGCTCCTGGCTGCAGCTGCATCCATGAACCTGCATTAAACACCTCAAGTCTACAATGTTTTTAAATGTGCTAAGGACAAGAAGTTGTTAAAGTGGGTGGGGTGTGGTTTGTAAGGTAAGGGAAACCTTGCTGGAGAAGAGTTTTAATGTGTAACTGGCACGGATGCTCCGATACTGATACCAGTATAGGTGCCAATACTAAGCAAATGCACCGGATGCCAAAACGGACAATTTGCAGTGCGATTTGTGTTATACCCACAGAGTCCCAGAACTTCTCCTCAAGCCCTGTGAGCACCTCCAGCGGCCCTGATTTGCTATCATTGGCGGGACCGGGACACAGATTTTGCATTTGGCCAGATATTTACTGTGAGTTCTAACACTTTTAATAAACTGCCCACAAGATAGTGCTTCTCCCTTTCTACCTTTCTACACAAACACACACACAAGAGTAGTGGGGGAAATCAAATGTGTTTCAGTCAGGATTTGCACCACATTCCTGTTCAAATCCCATGTGATTCTTTGCAGAGCGATTTGCGCCAATTTTTTTTGTATTGACCCAAATTGTACCTCAAAGTATTGGTACTCGGTATCGGCAAGTACTTGACTGAAAGTATTGATACTAGTACTCACCGATAAATAACCGGGATCAGTGCAAACCCTACGAACCAGTGTTATTTTAAAGCAGAGCTAACACCAGAACATACTTCAATCTGCCATTTGTCCCCTTTCCTCCTTACCTTCAGTAAAAGCCAAAAAACGACCACCCAAATACTTATGTGTGACCTGCAGCTCTAAAGCCATGGCTAAAAGACCAGAAATGTCAAACAGCCAATCATTTCCTCAGTCTCTCACACTTATGGTTCTTGCCAGGTTTAGGCTGGAAGTAGTAGACTCAGTAACATTGTCAGATCCATGGAGAGAACTTAGGGCAGTCAGACAGTTTCTGACTTTAGGTCCACTTTAAACACTCAAAAATGTCAATTAGCCAACCTTAATCTGCAAAGAACAAGGCAAAAATCAGATGAAATTTAAATAATGCAATAAACAATAATTAGAATAACAGGTGCGGCAATAAGTATTTATCCTCAGTTGAATCTAATGATTATAGAATTGCATTGCTTTTATATGTTAGTAGATGAAATTGTAGGACGTGCTCAATGATATTGTCATGGGACTCGTTATTATTGATATGTGGAGAAATTATTTTTAGATTTTATTTTCTTTCAGAAACAGAATTGTTAATTATTCAATGGATTCTAAGACATTAAAACATTATAGAAAGAATATGTATTGATTTGCACAATTATATTTTTACAGACAATAGACATGTGCAATTTTGTTTTGTTCCAAATTAATTTTTTAACGAATTTTGACAAATTTGTTAATTCGGAAACATCCGAATTAACAAAAACCCGTTTGATGAATTTTTCCAAATATTCGTAAATTCTAATATTCAAATATTCGTAAATTCTTAAATTCAAAATTCGAAAATCTGAAAACCCGAAAATTTGAAAATCTGAAATAATAGCTAGCTATTAAATTATAGGTATTGGAATTTCCTTTCAAATTTGGCTGTTAGTGAAGGTAACAAATACAAATTTATCCAAAGTTACAAATTATCCAAAATAACGAATGCCATATCTAAACGAATAGAACGTAACAAATTAATATTAATAAATAACAATAATAATAATGAAAACTTTTTATTATTAATTTGTTCCATTCTATTTGTTTAGGATAATTATTTTGGATAATTTGTAACTTCGGATAAATTTGTATTCATTACGTTCACTAACAGCCAAATTTGAAAGGAAATTCCAATACCTATAATTTAATAGTTAGTTAATATTAGTTAGTTAGTTAGTTAGTTAGTTAGTTAGTTAGTTAGTTAGTTAAAATTTAGAATTTTTGGATTTTCGTTCTTTCAAATTTTCTTTTTTTTTTTTTGGATTTTCGAATTTCCAAATTCAAGAATTTTCGAATTTATAAAATTACAAATTTTCGAATTTAGCAATTTTTGACTTTACCAATTTTTGAATTTACGAATTTACTAATTTATGAATTGCGATCATAGCGAATGACCCGAAAAATGAAAAAAAAACAAAAAAAACAAATGGATCGAAACCAAACAAATTTTCGGCAGTGCACATGTCTAACAGACAACATTTTTAAATTGCTACTTTTTAATATTTTCATTTTTAATCACAACAGAGAATGTGTGCTGCCATAGTACAAAATAAACCTGGGAGAAAAAATTATCATGTCAATAGAATGTAACAAAAGTACAAAGGCACATTGGTACATGGAGAGGGAAAAACCCAAGATTTGAAACACAATAATTAAACCAGAAAAATGAAATACTTTCCTCCATCAGGAGGTCTATACCATTAGCCAATGGAGTGCATGTAAATAACCTTTTCGTTGTCCCAGGAAGACATGAAAGAGCAGTCGTTTTGACAAGGTGCACATAGTTAGAAAAACAGGAAAAAAAGAAAAATAATACACAACTTAAATAATACCCCTAGTAGTCTGAACATAATCGACTGAGGGGGGGCAGCCCAGGAGTATCCAACCATGCTTACCAAATAGATGTAAACTTTTGAATGGCATTTCTTTGTTGGTATTTCAATCATTCTCTGATTAGTACACTGTTGACCTGTTCTATCCACTGTTTCCCAGTGGGAACGTGAGGAGACACCCTGAATCAAGCTATTTGTTTCTGTGCTAAATACAGAAGCCTATGTATAGCTAGATTACATGGGGGAACAAAAATCTCCTCATCTAGAGCTCCCAACATACAGAACTTCCAAAGGGACCTTGACCATATATAAACTGCGGAGATCGTTTCTGGCACAGTCTTCCAAGAGCAAAACAATTTAGGGCAGGGGTAGGCAACCTTAAAGAGGTGAAGATCTACCTGGACAACATGGGAGAATTCAAAGATCACTGGGCACAGTGCCGCCCAGTGTCGCCTCCTCGCGCCTGATTTATTCTTTCAATTACTGTACTACCGTGTTTCAATTGCATGTATTGCACAGCAATATTGCCTCCTCACCACCTGTCAAAAACATTTGCATCACTTTTCAGAGAAGCAGCAGTGCACTTGTGAATGAGTCCTTAGTTGCTTTTGGCAGTGGCACCCTCAGTGCTTGTTCACATGTAAATTTGGGGGGGTTAAGTCCCCTGTTGCTTTTGGTAAGTGCCATTCGTGACCCATTCAAGTAAATTGAGCCACTTTGCAAGTGCCCCACAACTGCATGCTTCTGCTGTGTTTCAAGAGGTTAAAGTAGGTGGTGAGAAAGTAACACAATGATTTAATCCCTTGTTTGCTGTAGAGTTGCCTCATTCACTTGAATGGGTCATGCTCTTGCTGTGGCTCTGACATGTGTACACCCCTGGCCACTGCAGCAAAAGGGAGTTGGTTGGGGCAGGGTGATAAAAACACGTTTTAACTATGGGGTTTTACCACTCCCAAACTGCAAATATAAATGAACCCTCACTGTTCTGAGCCCCCTAAAAGTGCTTTCACACTGATGTGCCGCGGTTTACCTGCACCGCTGGTGCAGTGCAGTGCATCTGCAACTTTCCTAGGGTAGCTGCACTTTGCCATAGACTTCTATTATATTCTGCAGGTTTGGTGCACTTTCTGAAAGTGCACCAAAACTCCTGCATTCTGGCTAAGAGCAGCAAACCCACAAGAAAAGTGCAGGTATGCTGCACTGTACCCACAGTGTGGATATACCGCAGCACATCAGTGTGAAAGCAGCCCTATTATGGCCAGTGTATTGCTTCACACTGACCCGAAGATTTCTTATTTCCTGCTACTGGCAATACTCTGGAGACCGCTAGCCGGGACAAGAGATGGAGTGCAGTTGGTACCACTCCGCATGGGACAGTAGCCAGCACTACAGAGGAGGCATTGGCTTATGCGGCGGCTCATGCTCCCTATACTACAGCTCCAACTTTACAATCAGTCCCTCTGCAATGTACTCTGTTTGATGCTCTGGAATGCCGGGTCAGCAAGACCAGATTGAGATCTACCAGTTACCTGTCTGAGATCTACTGGTTGCTGACTCCCAGTTTAGGGCATCGCCAAAGTAAGTGAATGAGAATTCCCTCCTCTATGTTAAATTTGGGACAGTTAGTAGAGTCTCATCTCCCCCACCAGTAAAACTGCAAGGGTGTTCTATATGCTCTGTGAAATATGAAGAGCTGTGAGAGTTTGTGTGAGGGCGACAAGGAAACCAGAGGCACATATTGAAGGCACATCTTCCACACCTCTTCATAAATACCTCCTAAGGCCCCATACACACTATTAGATTTTCTGAAGAGTTTTTTCTTCAGATTTACCAAAACCATGTAGTGCAAGGGCCTGCCTGATTGCATACAAATTGAAACACTTAGGCCCCTTTCACACTGGGGCGGTGGGGGCGTCAGCGGTACAACAGCGCTATTTTTAGCGCTGCTGTACCGTCGTTCTTGCAGCGGTATTCGCCGCTAGTGGTTCGGTTTTAACCCCCGCTGGCGGCCGAAAAAGGGCTAAATCTGCTCGTACAGCGCGGCTATAGCCGCGGTATTACCGCGGTATAGCCGCGCTGTCCCATTGATTTCAATGGGCAGGAGCGGTTTAGGCTTCCCCGCTCCAAAGAAGCGGCTCGCAGGACTTTTTTTACCGTCCTGCGAGCGCACCGCTTCAGTGTGAAAGCCCTCGGGCTTTCACACTGAACAAACAGCGGAGGCTGTTTAGGGGCGGTTTTCAGGCGGTATTTTTAGCGCAATACCGCCTGAAAACCGCTCCAGTGTGAAAGGGGCCTTAAGGTTTGACCTCATATTATATGGTTGTGGTAAATCTGAAGACAAAAATTTGCAGAAAATCTAATAGTGTGTATGGGACTTAAGTCATTCTCCCATCCCCTCCTCCACAGGTGTAGATGAGTTCTGTATGGTATAACTTAGGGTAGAGTAAATTTGTGAGATCATACCCTTCTTATGGGGTACGGTAAAAACTTCCCCTATAAGAAGTTGGTCGGATAGCACCAGGGTAGATTGATGTGCCTGCGTCTGAAGAGCATGTCATAGTTGTAAATATTTACAAAATTGTTGTCTTGGTAAGGCAGATTCGTTTTGTATATCAGAAAAAGGTTTTAAGACATTCTGGGTATATAGTTGTAAAGGGTAATGAACGCCAGCTATCTCCACATCTGAAAGCCCTCTAGTTTGCTCAATTCAGCATACATATGGTTTCAACATATAGGTGTCTCTGAAAGAAACCCTCAGACTTCCAGACTAGCTTTAACTGCTGACCATCATATCTTTAAGAGAGGGACGATAGGTCCTGTGGATGTGATATAAAAAAAAACAGTTTCTAGGCAGGAAAGAGCTTTATAGTTGGAGCTGTTGCCGAGCAATATGTTGCGGATCGGAGGGATTTGTAAGACCCCACTCACCCAAGTGCTGGAGTTGGGAGACTAAAAAATAGAATTTAGGTATGGGGACTGCCAACCCCCCCCCCCCCCGATCCTTACTATACTGTAGCGTTGAAAGACACACCCTAGGGCTGCCAAAAGAATGATCTTGTGGATTGTGTCCCAAGAAAGGCTCGTTAGTGCTATGACGGACTCCACAAAGTCCTTTGAGGCAACATGGGAACCCTGGGCTAGACATATGGGCATATCCCTTATTCCAGGAGTTAAAGCTTCACAGATAAGTGTATAAAAGTCCCTAACTGGCATTTGTTTCCTGACCTCTTTTTCTTCCTTTTCTTTCTTCTACCCTCTATTCTCACATGTTATTTTATTATAGTTGCAGTTTACCAGTACATTTTCTCCCTCTGTTCCTGATTGGTGTAAGAGCCTCCACAGTTAACATAGGCACGGGAGTATATAGGTGGACGCGATAACACATAGAAGAATTTTTCAATTCAAAAGAGACTCTGTCAGAAGAGCAAATTTTTCTTCCTATCAGACTCTCCTGTATCTCCGGAGACTGTCATTATTCCTGAGATGCGAGACCAGTCCTGGGAGCAAAGTCTTTTTCCCTCGAGCTGGTTGGCTCCTGACACAGTGTGATCCCATAAGGGGTGTCGGGGCCGTCGACTAGATCGAGTACTCATGGTTACTATTCTCCTTCTCGCTCGAGTCTCACTATCATATCGTTATGCACAATGTTTTTCCTTTTTGTTTTTGTGTATTCAGTTGGATAAAGCCAGGTCTATATGTGTAAAGATATATTTAAATTGTACTGTACTGTTCTTCAATAAAACTTTTTTGAAATTAAAAAAAAAAAAAAGAAAGACACACCCTAGCTACTTTTTTCCTCCAATTAGAAGTCTGAAGAGGGTTTTGATGCGCACAAACCAGCGACGAGGGATCCATTGAGGGGCGTTGTGAAGGATATAGAGCAATTCGGGGGACCAAACAATAATTATTAAATTGAGCCTCTCAATAACTGATAAGGGGAGTTTGCACCATGCCGTGCATTTGTAGTCATTTAAACAATGGAACCAAGTTGAGTTCCAAATATTTGGAGGGGTCTGGAGAGATCCGGACACCTAAATATTTAAATTTGGTTACTAAGTTCAGTGATCGGCACATTCCGGCAACTGAGCTTGCAACTCATCCAAGGGAAGTAAAACTGATTTGCTCCAATTTATGGTGAAATCGGAGAGAGTGCCTAACTGTTTTAGAGGGACATTGCATTTGATAAAGAAACCTCAGTATCACCTAGATACAGTAATGTATCGTCTGCATATAATGAAATGTTATCCTTCCTAAGTGCTCTCACAAAGCGTACAATCCGTGTAAAATTTCTAATATTTGCTGCCAGAGGTTCCAGAGCTAAGCCAAATAGCAGGAGTGACATGGGGCACCCCTGACTGGTATCTCTATAAAGGGGAAAGGGATTGGTTAGGCCCCTATTGATTCTTAACCTAGCTGTAGGAGCTGAGTATAATAAATGTACCCATTTGATGAAGCATGTTCCAAGGCCAAAGCACCTCAATACCTCCCAAAGATAGGGCCATTCGACACCATCAAAGGCCTTGGCAGCGTCGAGAGACAATATCGCTATATTTCCAGAGTTGTCTACGGGGACCTGTAGATTTAGAAATAAACGTCTAGTGTTCAACACTGTAGACCTAGCAACAATACATCCCGATTGGTCTCGATGTATAATTTTGGAGATTACTTTTGCCAAACGCGTGGCCAAAAATCTAGCCAAGAGCTTGAAATCTGAGGTCACCAATAAAATGGGCCTATATGAATCAGGAAGTCGATCATCCTTGCCAGGTTTAAGCAGAAGGACTATCACTGCCTCGTTCATTGAGGGCGGCAAGCGTCCCTGTTTCATTGCATCATTAAAAAACATCTTCAAACGGGGTATAAGTTGGTAAGCATATCTCTTGTAAACCTCCCCAGGCAGCCCATCTGTCAGACTTACCCATATCAGACTGACGAACCCGATGTAGCAGGGGATGGCCTCCCGTACGTATCTGGTTCCCGGCCCCTGATAGAGTACGCAGAAGGCACAGGAGCACAGAATGGTATGAGAGCCTGGCGGGTGGTTTGCAGGAATAAGGCCCAGGATCCTGACACAAGCTGGCAGGTGGTAATAGGTAGGCTGGAGATCAGCTAACAGGTGCAGAGCAGGCAGATCCGGTCACTAGCAAAGCTGGCAGCAGGCGGTCAGCACGGTACAAAGGGAGCAGGCAGATACAAGTTCCAGGTCACAGGCAGGTTTTGGCAACAGGCAATCAGCAAGGTACAAGGGGTCAGGCAGGTTCAACATCAGAGGCAGGCCGGGGTCAATTTGCAGGCGGATAGCAGAGAGAGAGAGTCCAGTAAACAAGCCGGGTCACAGGGAGATCAGAGCAATACACAGGAAACAGGAAGTTCGGAAACAGGAAGCTGATGATCGGACAGCACTGAGCACAGCATCCCATCAGCTTAAATAGGCAACCGGCGCCCTCCAGAGTGCCCAGCAAGTGTCCCGAACCGAGAACCTCTCTGACACCATCTGCCCCTGGGAACTTCTCTGAGGGAGAGAGGGCCAATGCCCCCAGCAACTCATCGCTCATGAGAGGGGCGTTTAACATAACCTTATTGGATCTTGTTAATTTAGGTAAATCACATGTGTTCAAAAAAGCATGGATATCGTCAGTAGAAGGTGTTACCTTAGGGAAATACGAGTCTATATAAAAGTCATGGAAAATTAGGAGTATTTCAGAATGTGTGCAAACTGTATCCCCAGAAGTAGTTATAACCACTGATACATATGAGGAGCCTCTCTGGGACTTTGCCAGCATAGCCAGCATATGGCCGTATTTTCACCCTCGTCGAAAAACTTTTGCTAAAGAAGGAATCTCTTATCCTCAGCTTTAGTTAACATCAATTGCTTAGCCACACTCTGTGCCTCCAACCACACCTTCTCAGAATGTTCATAGGTGGAATCAATATAAGCAGCCTCTGCCTTCCTAGCCTCCTGCAACACCAGGTTTTCCCAAGATTTGATCTTAGTTTTTATGGAGGAGATGGTAGTAATAAATTGGCCTCTCAAAAAAGCTATTAAGGTGTCCCATAACATACCAGAATCCACTGTATTCCCATTAATACTTATGAAGCTGGGCAGTGTAGTGTTGATGGGGTCAGGGTCCAGGAATAGGGACAACCAAAATGGGTTAATTTTTCAGTAGGACTTTTTTAGAGACGCAGAGGTCATAATCTGTACTCAAAGGGGAGTGGTCAGAAATAACCCTCGGCATATATTGAGTTAAAGAAACTAGTGGGAGCATCTCCTCGTTACAGAGGCCAAGATCTATCCTCAAGAGGCTTCCATGTGTGGCCGAGTAACAAGAATATGCCCTGACCTGTGGGTTCCTAATTCAACATACATCCCATAGGCCCATCTCCGCCAGAATAAAGCAATGCATACTGAAGATCCATAGCTTGGAGACATTTATTCACTTCTGTAAACTGGAATCTTTGCTTTTGGACCTCTGCAGAAGAGTCTGGGAACAACGAAACTTTGGAGTTGTCGATCACTAGGGTTGCCTCCAAAGACCTTGTTTTGAATAGAATTTTGTCTCGGTCTTTATAATTCAGCATTTTGAATAAAAATGGCTTAGGGGGAGCTCCTGGTGGTAAAGGATGAGGAGGCACCCTGTGTGCCCTTTCCACCAAAAACATGGAAGAGAAGGTGTCCTACCCATATATGGTACGCAGCCAATTCTCAATGAAAGTGACAGGATTCTTCCCTTCAATTTTTTCAACGGCCCTTATATTGTTTCTGCATGCGGCAGTAGTAATAGCAGGGTTACTCACTGTGTCCCAATCCAGGAAGGTGACATTCAGATCTTCCAACGGTGCTGTATCATCTGAATCCGGGTGGCTATCACCGCTGTGCCTGTGGATTTGGGCTGTGCGGGGTGAGTCTTTTGCTGCAGGCTTGGTAAAGAACTTGGAGGCCGCCTACTTATATTTCTCCTTTGCCTGTCTTGTGGCAGCATCGCCATCTTGGCCAGATGGGTCCGGGGCTGGCCGGGTGCCAGTGTAGTGCCAGTGTAGTGCTTAGACATGTTGGAACAGGTAGATAGAGGTGTCTACATGTATCCCAGTGTCTGAGGAGGCTCGTGATGTCATTTGTAGCTCAGCAGAAGGTACAGGAATTGCGCCCTCAGGATATCTGTACGGATGTTCAGCGGAGCTTGCAACGCATGTGTTTAGCTACATCCGCTGCCAAGCCACGCCCCACAATAAAATCCTTATTAACAAGAATTCAACTACAGGTGAGTCTAATTATTCATTAAATAGATGTCCAGCAGATAGTTGATTATAAAAGGGCATTACTTAACAAATTTAATGCTGTCAGCAATGGCATCACATGGAAGAGAAATGTCACAAGGCCTGAGAAAGAAAATAATTGCCTTACACAAGAAAGGTGAAGGTTACATAAAGATCAACAAAGTCTATAAAAAACTACTGTCTATACTTGTTTGTTTTTGAAAGTGTCACTTATTTTGTATTATGCTGCCCTGAACAAGATCAAACATCTAACCTTTTTCTGTTGCCCCTTCTTGCACTGCAATCTGTCCAGGCCAGTTGTAAAACCCCACCCCCCACAAGCCTGGTTTTATCAGCTTCTAATTGAATAATTTTGAATCTTCCCCCCACACCTTCCCACTATAAATGTGGTTAATTTCTTGAGACGGCTGGTGAGGGTATAGGCTGGTCACTCCTTGCACAAAGTGTCACGCCGGCAACAAGTGTTTGGCACTTGTACACGGGCACTTTGACTAAGGCACTGCTACAAAAAAGTAAGTACAGACATTATTGTTCCATAGCTATTTGGCAGGGAGTTCCTCTTCATTCTTTTACTTTCCTCAGCCTTCCGTCTCTTAGCCTGTCCCCACCCTCCAACATGCTCACACTAATCTTTGTTATAACGTCCTCTCTCCTCAAACTCTCATTTCTTTATCCCCCCTCTCCAGCCCCCAACATTTACATATCTCCCTCTCTTCTGCCCACTCAATATTACTCCACTTACCACCTCCTGCTCATTCTAAGCCCACACAATATCACCACGTCCATTCCACCACAGCATCTGCCCTCCTATAAATTCCACTCCCACTACTCCTAATGTCTGGGGACATGGCCCTCCCACACCCAATTCCCAATGCCAAGATTGGCCATCTACCTCCTCCAACAGTAGTTGTAACTTCAACCTTCTCATCCCAATTTCCCTGATTCCACAAGTCAGCCCCCCTCTTTCATGTGCCCTCTGGAATGCATGCTCAGTCTTCAACAAACTAGTTTCTGTCAATGACCTTTTCCTCTCCAAATCCCTTGATCTATTTGCTATAACCGAAACCTGGCTTCAGGAATTCTACACTACCTCTCCAGCTGCCCTGTCCCACAATGCAGCATCAAAAATGTGCTAGGGTGACAAACAGTGTATATCAAAAGTTATATTAGACCATATGCGAAAGTACAGTGAACCATTAAGAAATCTAATATTCCAAAAGGGACATCTGTTCACATATCAGCTATACTTTATCGGTTAACACCATCACAATGTGTCAGGATGACAAACAGTGTATATCAACTATTGAATTAATATTTGACCTCATACAAGAGGATAGTACATCCGTGAGAGATCCAACATTCAAAAGAGGACCTCTGTTAGCATATCCTCTATAATAAAACAATGTGAATCAAATGTGTATCACACAAATTAAAAATCATACATAAGCATGTGTGGATAAGAGTAAATAATAAGTCTCTGAGGTGGGGACAGTTCATATAATCAAATGGAGACTTCTTGGAGCATAGGTATCTATCTCAAAATGACATTTGTTGCTGGATTCCTCCAGTGATCAGCCTGGTGTAATAATATAAAATGCCCTTACCGGACGCGGTGGACTCACAGGCCGTACAGCGGTGAGTCATACGAGCTTGAACCGTGTACCACGGTAGAGTTATAATTGTTCCTGGTCCACCATCAGATGATCTTGATAGAAAACTCCAATCATAAACGGTCTCCCGGTTCGTCCTCCAACACTCACTTTGGTCTCCAACAATTCAGGACAGGGACAATAGGAGAAGAAAGGCTCCACATAGTGTGAATTCCGAAAAGATTTTATTGCATAAAAAATTCCAGCATAAAAAATTCCAAATAAAAGCAAAATTTATAAAAACATGAAAAAATGTAGTAAGCGCAGTAGATAAATGGTTTGAGGTAGCGTCCTACACCTACAAACCATTTATCTACTGCGCTTACTACATTTTTTCATGTTTTTATAAATTTTGCTTTTATTTGGAATTTTTTATGCTGGAATTTTTTATGCAATAAAATCTTTTCGGAATTCACACTATGTGGAGCCTTTCTTCTCCTATTGTCCCTGTCCTGAATTGTTGGAGACCAAAGTGAGTGTTGGAGGACGAACCGGGAGACCGTTTATGATTGGAGTTTTCTATCAAGATCATCTGATGGTGGACCAGGAACAATTATAACTCTACCGTGGTACACGGTTCAAGCTCGTATGACTCACCGCTGTACGGCCTGTGAGTCCACCGCGTCCGGTAAGGGCATTTTATATTATTACACCAGGCTGATCACTGGAGGAATCCAGCAACAAATGTCATTTTGAGATAGATACCTATGCTCCAAGAAGTCTCCATTTGATTATATGAACTGTCCCCACCTCAGAGACTTATTATTTACTCTTATCCACACATGCTTATGTATGATTTTTAATTTGTGTGATACACATTTGATTCACATTGTTTTATTATAGAGGATATGCTAACAGAGGTCCTCTTTTGAATGTTGGATCTCTCACGGATGTACTATCCTCTTGTATGAGGTCAAATATTAATTCAATAGTTGATATACACTGTTTGTCATCCTGACACATTGTGATGGTGTTAACCGATAAAGTATAGCTGATATGTGAACAGATGTCCCTTTTGGAATATTAGATTTCTTAATGGTTCACTGTACTTTCGCATATGGTCTAATATAACTTTTGATATACACTGTTTGTCACCCTAGCACATTTTTGATGCTGCTAACTGATACAGTATAGCGCTACACTTTTTTGTTTCTTTATTTATTGTCACAATTGGTCTAATTGTTGGTGTTGGCTGCTTATTATTTCACTACATTTTATTTTCACTTTTATTGGTTTGTTGGGTTGGCGCAGCAGTTTCTCTTCTCTTTTTTTACTTCCTGTCCCACAATGGCCTCCTCTGGACTCACTCCACCAGACCCAGTGGATGAAAAGGAGATGGTGTCGGACTTCTCCTCTCCCCACAATGCACCTTCCAGGTACTTCCCACACCTTCTTCTCTTTCCCCCTGCTCTTTTGAACTGCACTGCATTCGTCTTTTCTCTCTTTCTTGTCTGAGGGTCGCAGTCTTTAATCGGCCTCCTGGACCAGTGTCACGCTTTCTGGATGACTTCTCTGCATGACTACCCTATTTTCTCTCATTCGAAGTGCCTTCCATCATCCTAGGTGACTTTAACATTCCAATCAATGTTAATACTGCTACCACTTCTAAACTACTCCACCTAACCTCCCCTTTTAACCTAACACAATGGACACAAACCACCACTCACTCCAACGGCAACACTCTCGACCTTGTATTCTCCCATCGCTGCATTTCCTGCAATCTCTCTAACACACCCTTTCTTCTCTCTGATCACAGCCTTATCTGTTTCACACTCTCCTTGTCTCCTACATCCCATGCTGCCAACCCACAAGTCACTACCCGCAGGAACCTTCGTAACCTCAACCCTTCCCTTCTTCACTCTGCTACTGATGGCCTTTATGACAAAATCGCACCCCTGTCCTGCCCAGACCTAACCACTTCCATCTATAACACCACGTTGTCATCCTCCCTAGACGTACTTGCTCCTCTTTCTACACGCAGAACCAGGACCCATCTGCCACAACCCTGGCAAACAGACGACACCAGAAGTCTCAAGAGACACAGCCATGCTCTTGAGCAAGCATGGCGTAAATCTAAATCCCTGCAAGACTTTACCCTCTACAAATCTGCTCTTCTCAAATACAACTCCTGCCTCCACACTGCTACACAAACCTATTACAACACTCTCATCAAAACCCTCTCATCCAAACCTCGTCAACTCTTTTCTACCCTTAATTCCTTACTTTACCCCCCACTGCCCCCACTCACCAACTTGCTTACCGCTCAACAGATTGCCAACCACTTTAATAGCAAAATCGACACAATTCGCAAGGAGAGGATATCCAGCATTCAAATTCCTCCCCTACCCAACATATCAGGTCCAACACCACACTCAATACTCTCCTCCTTTTGCCCAGTTACCACAGATGAAGTTGATAAACGCCTCTCCATGGCCCACCTCACTACCTGTCCCCTGGACCCTGCCCCCTCTCAGTTACTGCGACCACCTTCCCACCCTACCCTCAACTCCCTAACCCACTGCTAAAACCAATGGCCACTACTCCATACTCATACTTTTAGACCTCTCTGCTGCCTTTGACACAGTTGACCAGCTGCTCCTCCTCAGCAAATTACTCTCCCTTAGCCTCCGTGATTCTGCATTATCCTGGTTCTCCTCCTACCTATCTCAGCGCACTTTCAGTGTCACTTACAACTCCATCTCCTATGCTCCCCTTCCTCTTTCTGTTGGGGTACCCCAAGGCTCCGTCCTTGGGCCTCTCCTATTCTCACTCTATACCTTTTCCCTGGGCCAGCTGATAACCTCCCATGGCTTCCAATACCACCTCTATGCCGATGACACCCAGATCTATCTCTCCTCTCCTCAACTCACCCCCTCGATCTCCTCATGGATCTCAAAATTACTGAATGAAATATCGGTATGAATGTCACACCACTTCCTCAAACTTAATCTTTCTAAAACTGAGCTGGTTATATTTCCTCCTTCCTGGTTCCACCCCTGTGATTTCACCATTAATATCAACAACACAACCATTGGTCCCTCCACACATGCCAGGGTCCTGGGAGTACTCCTTGACTGTGACCTCTCCTTCAGCCCCCACATCTAATCACTGGCTAAATCTTGCCACCTTAACCTCCGCAACATCTCCAGAATTTGACCCTTCCTGACTAATGACACCACAAAACAACTTATTCACACCTTGATTATTACCCGCTTTGACTACTGCAATTCTCTCCTTAATGGCCTACCCTTACGCAGGCTATCCCCCCTTCAGTCTATTATGAATGCTGCTACTAGACTAATACATCTCACTAATCGATCCATTACTGCTGCCCCTCTCTGTCAATCTCTTCACTGGCATACCCTACCTCACAACATCACCCCCAGCTACATCACCAACCTCATCTGCAGATATCTCCCAAATCGTCCCCTCCGCTCCTCCCAGGACCTCCTGCTCTCTAGCTCCCTTGTTACCTCTTCCCATGCTCGCCTTCAGGACTTCTCCAGAGCCTATCCCATCCTCTGGAACTCCCTGCCCCAGTATGTCCAATCAGCCCCTACCCTATCCACCTTTAGGAGATCCCTGAAAACTCATTTGTTCAGGGATGCCAATCCCACACCCACATAACAACTGTCCCCGAGCCACCCCAATCAAATCATTCTCTGCAGCTATTACCTTTTGTACCACCACCCCCTCCCTTTAGAATGTAAGCTCTATGAGCAGGGCCCTCCTGTACCTTTTGTATTGAACTGTACTGTAATTGTGTTGTCTCCCCTATACATTGTAAAGCATTGCGTAAACTGTTGGCGCTATATAAGTCGCGTATAATAATAATAATATAATAATAACAAAGCTTTACTTAGCAGTCAGAATATTGTAGCAAATGTGATACAAAAATTAAACAAAGATTGAACTGCCACCATCTCACATAGATGCCCAGGCCATCCACTGTAGATAACACCTCGACAGGAGCATCTTCTGATGAGAAGGGTTAAAGAAAATTGGCATGCAAGTTCACTGCATTTAGCTAAAGAAGTAGAAAGCCAAACTGGGGTGATTGTTTCCCGTGACAAAATACGGTGTACACTGCAGAGGAATGGCATGCATAGGTGTCGCCAACGAAGGAAGCCTCTCCTAAAGTCAATGCACAAAATAGCCCCCTAGGGTTTGCCAGGGCCCATGCTAAAAAAGAAGAGAATACTGGGACTCTGGAGTGATGACACCAAGATAAATGTTTTCTGCTGGCCAAGAGCCTTCCCTTCTGGCTGAACACAATGATTACTGCTAGCAGCTATAGAAAAAATTCCAACAGGCTGCCCATAGATGGATGAAATCTTGGCTGGTTTCTGCTGAGCCGGCAAAGATTCCATCCAACAATGGCTAGCTTTAGTTGGAGTTTGGCTTTATTTGTTCAGGATATCAGAAATTAATATAAAAATACTGAACTATACACATAAATAAACAATAGCAGCCAGCACTACAATCTTAACCACTTGCCAACCAGCCGTCGTCATTATACAGTGGCAAGTCAGCGCGATCTCGCGAACTGTTGTAGATATATGTCGGTCCCTTTAAGCTGGATAGCAGGCACGCGCGCTGCCCGCTGCACAGCAGGGGTGCCCATGCTCATGACCGGCAGCCACGATGACCGCCGGCCACGAGCGATTGCGGGCATGAGAGGAAGAACAGGAACGTGTGTGTGTAAACATGCAAATCCCTGTTCTTTTTTTTTTTTTTTTTTTTTTTTTTTTCTTTTTTTCCACTTCAGCGAAAATTTTCCGAGAGACATTATTTCAACTTTATGTGTCAAACTTTATCTCTTCTCCTTTTTCACATCATTGTGGATTGTTTCCGTCACATCTTTATTATTTTTCCCTTCTAGGATATTCTTAAATATTTTTAAAAACCGGCGACAAACCGCCTTCTATAATTATAAACCCTATTATTATCTTATTCTCTCTCAGTTCCTCTTATTTCCCCCCACCCCCCCTCCCCCTCCCCTGTGTCTGGTCCGTTCCTTTATGTTATTTATTTATCCACTTGGCTCTGCACCTGTTCTTTCTTTTATCCTATCTAAATAAATATCCGAGACTTTGTAGTTTTTCCAACTTTCCCATCTACTATTATCCCCTTTCTCTCCTCCTTCCATTTTGTAGTGATAATCTATTTCCTTTAGCCAGTTTCTAATGTCTGGTTTTCCACTTTTTAGCCAATTCTTGGGAATTAAGGCCTTGGCCGCATTCAGGAGGTTAGGTATTATTGATTTTCTATATTGTTTCTTAGGTTTATTGTAGATATGGAAGAGGCATGTCCAAATATTTTGTTCTATTTCTTCTCCAGTTATTTCCTTTATGTTGTTTAACACTTCCTTCCAGTACTCCATTATTATTGGGCATTCCCACCATATGTGTATGATCGTTGCTATTTGGCCACATTTTCTCCAACACAAGGAGGTTCTATCTTGATGGAATCTGTGTATTCTTACTGGGGTCATATACCATCTTGATACTAGTTTATAATTCATTTCTATGGTCTTCATGTCCCAGGCCTTATTATATCCCATTTCTATCATTTTTTCCACTTTTTGGTTATCTATTTTTAAATTCATTTCTTTTTCCCATTGATTTATATATTCTGGTCTTTCTTGTGCTTCCAAATCTGTCAGTATACTATAAATTTTTGATGTTCCGTTTTTTAATGGTGTTTCATTGCTACATAGCTTTTCCAGTGCAGTTAATTTTGTTTCATCTCTCAGTGGGTGTGGTATTGTGCTTACTAGGTGCCTTATTTGAATATAATTCCATTCATTCATCTTCCATCCATTCCTTTCCTCTATTTCTACTCGTGTTCTTATTTTGCCATTTCTAGTGATATCTTTCAGTCGTGGGTTACCTATTCCTTGAATTTCAAATATTTCCCTCCCAGGGGTGAAGAGATTCGATCCTGTGAGTGCTAATAGTGGTGAATTATATTTCCATTCATTCTTTAAGTGAATGGTGTCCCAAATTTTAAATACATTTTTTGTTATTTCGTGCGTGTCGGTGTCCAATATTCTATATTTCCGTGGAATCCAAATATTCTTATGTAGTGTGGCTCCACTTATTGTGTTTTCCATTTCCACCCATTTTTTTTCATTTTTCTCATTTGTCCACTCTAACATTCGTGTTAAAACTATGGCTTTATAGTACCTACTTATATCTGGGACGGCAAGACCCCCATGCTCCTTTTTCCTTGTGATCAGCGTGTATTTAATTCTTGGTTTTTTATTAAGCCATATGTATTTTAGCAGGATTGTTTTAATTACTTTAAAAAAGCTCTGCGGGATTTTTACTGGTAACATCTGTAATCTGTAATTTATTTTAGGTAATATCGTCATCTTAAACATATTTATTCTTCCAATCCATGAAAGTGGCTGTATTCTTAACTTTTTCATTTCTTCTTTGACCTCATTGATCAGTGGAATAAAGTTTGCCTGATAAATTTTTTCGACTCTAGGAGTTATTTTAATTCCAAGGTAATTGAGTTCTTTTACCCAAGTGAATGGGAATTCTTTTTGTAAAAACTGAACTTCCTTTTCCTCTAGACCTATGTTTAATATTTCCGTTTTTATTGGATTAATTTTGAAGTTTGACAGTTCTCCGTATTTTTTAATTTCTTTCAGTATGTTTGGGAGTGACACTCTTGGGTTGGATACGTACATCAAGATGTCGTCCGCGTAGGCAGCGATCTTATGCTCTTTTCCTCCTAGTTTCGCTCCTTCTACCTCTTTGTTATTGCGGAGTGTTACTAATAGTGGTTCTAAGGCCAATACATATAATAGTGGAGACAGTGGACAGCCTTGCCGTGTTCCATTCTGCATCTTAATTTTTGGAGAGAGTCTACCGTTTACTTTTACGACTGCTGTCGGGCCATTATACAAATTTGTTATCCACTTCATCATTTTTGTCCCAATACCCAAGTGCCGCAATGTATCCATCATGAAACCCCAGTCTACCCTGTCAAATGCTTTTTCTGCATCCAATGACAGGAATAGAACTGGGGTCTCATTCTGCACCTTCTTGTGCAACATCAATAATGATTTTAGGCTGTTGTCCCGACCCCTCTCTCCCCGGGACAAAACCAGTTTGGTCCGGGTTGATCCACAGTGGGATTAGTTTTTTTATCCTAGTGGCCAGGATCTTGGAGTACAGCTTCGTATCAGCGTTCAATAGGGCTATTGGCCTGTAGCTTGAGCAGTTAACTTTGTCTTTCCCTTCTTTTGGTAGTATTGTAATATGAGCTAATAACGATTCACTTCTTATTTCTTCATCTTCCCCTAAGGAATTCATATATTCTAATAGTTTTGGAGTCAGCTGTTCTTCAAATTTTTTATAGTATTTGACCGTAAACCCGTCTGGTCCTGGGCTTTTTCCTACGGGAGTTTCCTTTAATGCCAGTTTTACCTCTTCATGCGTAATATTTTTTTCCAATTCTTCTAGTTGGTCTATTTTTAGTTTTGGTAAGTTTGCTTTTTTTAAATATTCTTGTATCTTCTTTGTTCTTGTATTCGCTTCTTTCCAACTTTCCTGTCCTTTTATTGCATAAAGGGAGCTGAAGTATTTTTGAAATGTTATCGCTATATCTGTGGTTTTATTTACCACTTCTCCTTTTTCATTTTTGATCTTCTCAATGTAATTCAAAGACTTCTTTTTTTTTACCAGATTTGCTAGGTATTTTCCTGGTTTATTAGCCCATTTATATTTTTCTTGTACTACTCTGTTGTAGTCCTTCCTTTCTTCTTGTTCCATCCAGTCTTTTAATTGCTCTCTCTTTTGAGATAGTAGGCCGAAGATTTTGTTGTTTATTTGATTTTTGTGTTTTCGTTCCAATTCATAAATTTCTTTAATTATTTGTTGCATGTTTGTTTTCCTTTCCTGTTTTTTTCTTGCCCCTATAGCTATTAACTTGCCCCTAATAACAGATTTATGCGCCTCCCATATTGTTGCTTTCGATACTTCTGGTGTATCGTTTTCTTCAAAATATCTTTTAATTTCTTCTATGATGCTTATTTCGGTCTCACTGTCTTCTAATAAAGTTTCGTTGATTCTCCATGGACCCCTTTCAAGGACTTCTCCTTTTATTTTCATTCTCAAGATTACTGGGCTGTGATCTGAGGCGGTTATTATGCCTATTTTTGTTTCTTCTATTTCTTCCAAGTTTCTATGTTCGACCATGATGTAATCCAATCTGGAGTAAATTTTGTGTACTGTTGAGTAGAATGTGTAGTCCTTTGTGCTGGGGTGCTGAATTCTCCAAGGGTCTATTAGTTGTTGTTCATATAATGTTCTTTTTAATTTCTTTAGTTGATTTACCTCTTTGTCCCTTACTCTTGAGGTACTGTCCATTTTATTATCCATGCTGAAGTTGAAGTCTCCAGCTAGTATTAATTTCCCTTGCTTGAATTCCATTAGTATTTTAATTATATCTATCAAATATTTTTTAGGGTTCTTATTAGGACAGTAGACATTGGCCAATGTATATTTTACCCCATGTATAGTTCCTGTAATAAAAAGATATCGACCCTCCGGGTCTATTTTCCTTTGATCTATTAGAAAACGTACATTTTTCCCTATACCGATGGCTACTCCTTTGGCCCTTCTTATTGGCGAGTCTCCTTGATACCATGTTGGTATGTTTCTTGAATAAATTTTGGCACTTGAGTTTTGGGTTATATGCGTCTCCTGTAGGAAAATTATTTCTGCTTTACTTTTTTCTAGTTCTCGGAGGATGATATTTCTCTTCCCTGGGGAATTTAGTCCTCGGACATTGTAAGAGATTATTTTTATGCTGTTTACATTTTCCATTCTTGTGCCTTTTCTTCCCCGCCCGTCCTCCGGCCCTCCCCCCCACGCGGTCCCCCTAGGAGACCGGATGGAGGGGACACCCAGCGGACGCACGGGGTCTCCTCATCTCTTGTCTCAGAATAGGTGTGCCTATGTAACCACTCATGTGACTCAGACCTCTCCCTCCCCACCCTCCCTCCCCCTCCCCTCCCTCCTCCCACCCTCCCCCTCCCTTTTTTCTGATATGGGTTTTTTACCCCCATATTCTCTAGAGCTGAGAGCATTTTACTTTGTTTTGTGGGGCACGCTCTGCCCCCTCTGCTCTATTTATTGTGAGGCGGAGCTCTGTAAGACACCCTATTACCCCCCTGCCTAAGCACTAATAGGGCGACCCCCTGTCCACTCCGTGAGTCCCTGTCTCCCTCTCCCTGCGTTTTTGTTGTGTTTTACCAATCCTTTCACTTTCCTTTTTTTCCCATCCCATCAACCCCAGCCCCCCCCCCTTTCCACTCTAAGGCCCCTTGCACCGTTGTGTGGTATTTTCTCAGATATTAATTTCCTCGAGAGTCCACATCTTGATGTCTGATCCTTGAATTTACTTGCCACTGTAGGTCATCTCTTGCCGTTATTCGCTCCTGACTATTTGCGTATTTTTCCAGTTCTGGGGAGGGGATTTCTAGTTTGTTGCAAAAGTCCGGAATCTCCTCCACATGTCTTAGCCTCGCACTTATTCCGTTTTTCCTTGCTATTAGACATGCTGGAAAACCCCAGTTGTATTGAATTTCTTGCTCCCGGAGGATTTCTAATAATGGCTTTAGTATCCGTCGTCTTTTCAACGTTTCTTGAGATAAGTCTTGAAATATTTGTAATTTACCTCCCGCAAACTCTATTTGTGTTTTCCTCTTTAGGTTTATCCAGATCTGTTTTTTTTCTTCCCATTTTTCAAAGCGTACGATTACATCTCTAGGTGTTTCCCTTGCAAACCTTTGAGGTTTTTTTACTCGAAAGACACTTTCTATTCCTATTGTGTTAGTTGTTTCCTTTCCCAAGATTTGGTTGAAGAGATTGTTCATTTTTTCTATTAGATTTTCTGCTTGTTCTGTTTCCGGTAACCCACGTATTCTCAAGTTTTTCTTTTTATCTCTATTTTCTTGCTCTTCTATTTTATATGATTGTTCCTGTTGTTCCCGTTTTAATTTCTTTATTTCATCTTCTAGTTCCTTTATGTTTTTTTGATGTAGGTCTACTTTGATCTCTACTTCTTCCACTCTGTTTAACATATATCCCATATCTTTATGGAGTGTTGACATCTCTGCTTTTAGGGAATTCTCTAGTGCCGCAAACATTTTTTCCATATCCTGTTTTGTTGGCAACTGTGGCCCTTGTTGTCCTTCCTCCTTTCCTCTGTCTTCCTCTCCCATTTCTGGCTCCATTCTGGGTTCTGAGAGGTGGCTGGTTTCTGTTTGTACTTTATACTGGCCTTTTTTATCCTTGTTGTCCTTCTCTTTTGTATCTATTTGTCTGCCCTTTGAACCCACTTGTTTCTCTCCTTCTCCGATTCCTTGCTGTATATACCTGTTCATAGGGCCTGGACTTGGGCCTAGGCTGGTCCTAGGTGATTTCGGTATTGCTCCCGCACTTCTTGTTGTTTTCCCCTTCATGTTTGTTTCTATGGCTGGATTTATAAGATTTTCAAAGCTGCCTTCCAGAATACCCCTTGATTGGGATTTCTTAATGATGAAAAAATCTCCCAGCCTTTTTAAATTGACTTATTTTTACTAATATTTCTTTTATTCCGTTCTCATACCCGGCATCCTCCCCACAATCCAATAATAGAAATAAATTAATGAGATATGAGTGGTCCCCGTTTTCCAGAAGTTATGTTACTACCTTAAATACATTAAGCATTTCTTAGTGCTGTTCAATTGTTTAAGCGTTCTTAAGCTGGAAAAAAAAAAAAAGGCTCAAAAACGCTCAAAAACGCTATTGCAAAAATGCTGAAAAAAAGCTGGAAAAAGTTAAAAAAAAAAAAAAAAAAAAAGTCACTGCAAAGACACCGGCGTCTTCACAGCGCTTTTCCAGCAGCCCGTGTGCATGGGGGCCCAGGTGCTCAGCAAAATAATTCAAATGTTTTAGCGATATAATGCAATCTAATTCAAGTATTCAGCAAGATGATTTATATATTCAGCAGTATAGTTCCAGTATAAGCTTATTTGTTCCACATTTTGTTACTATGGAATTTCTTCTTATTCTATAGTTTGTACTATCAAGCCTATAATTAGTACCCTTTGCAAAAAAAAAAAAAAAAAAAAAAAAAAAAAATTCACAAGAAAGGGAGATACTGCAGCAGCAGCAGCAGCAGCAGCAGGCAGGTGGGGGCTGGGAGACAACTCTTCCATTGGCTTGTCTTTCTTTCACCTTCTCCTTCTCTTCTCCCCTGTTCCCCCCCCCTGTTTTTATTGTTTTTCTTAGCTCACTTGATTCTACTTTTTCAGCTCTTTCGCCTTTTCCCCTGCTTGTTCACTTCAAGACAATTGCAATAGAAGAGCCAAAAGAGGAGGAAAAAACAAAAACAAAAAAAAAAACGCTCCAAAAACGCTCAAAGACGCTATTGCAAAAACGCTGAAAAAAGTAAAAAAAAAAAAAAAAAAAAAAAAAGTCACTGCAAAGACACTAGCGTTTTCACAACGTTCTCCCAACAGCCCATGTGCATGAGGGCCCAGGTGCTCATAAAAATATTTCAAATGTTTTAGCGGTATAATGCAATCTAATTCAAGTATTCAGCAAGATGATTTATATGTTCAGCAGTATAGTTCCAGTATGAGCTTATATGTTCCACATTTTGTTACTATGAAATTTCTTCTTATTCTATAGTTTATACTATCGAGCCTATAGTTAATACCATTTGCAAAAAACAAAAACAAAAAAAAGACCAAAAAAAAAAAAAAAAAGAGGATCACAAGAAAGGGAGCTACTGCAGCAGCAGCAGCAAACAGGTGGGGGCTGGGAGACAACTCTTCCGTTGGCTTGTCTCTCATTCACCTTCTCCTTCTCCCCTGTTCCCCCCCCTGTTTTTATTGTTTTTCTTAGCTCACTTGATTCTACTTTTTCAGCTCTTTCGCCTTCATTTACTTTCGCTTTTTATTCCATTTTATTTCGTTTTATTTCAATATGTTCTTTCCCTTTCCCTTTCTCTTGCTCCATTACTTTTCCTTTGCCTTTTCACTTCAAGACAATTGCAATAGAAAAAAAGCCAAAAAAAAAAAAAAAAAAATACGGTACTTATCTTTTAGTTGTTGTTGAATTTGGGACAAAAAGGGACGCTCACTACAGCTTGTTGCAGTCAGACGCAGGTACAAACTTCCTCTGGCTTACTCCACAAGACAGCTCAGTGAGTGATGAGCAGGGGGGGCGGGGAGGGAAGCTACCTACACCTTCTCATCAGGCCGATCATTCCTCTCAGCTGCAGGGAGAGGGTTCTCAGGATCCTCACGCCGTGCACAGAGCCATTACCAGGCTCCTCCCTCCATTCCTGGCTCGCAAATCCCTGTTCTGTGAGAAGAGGAGAGAGAGATTGTGAGTTCCTACAAGCTGGGAACCATGATCTCTCATCTCCCCTAATCAGTCCCATCCCCCACAGTTAGAACACACACTAGGAAACACAGTTAATCCCTTGATCGCCCCCTAGTGTTAACCCCTTCCCTGCCAGTGACATTTATACAGTAATCAGTGCATTCTTACAGCACTGATCGACGTAAAATTGTTAATCGTCCCAAAAATGTGTCAAAAGTGTCCAATGTATCTGCCATAATGTCGCAGTCTCGATAAAAATCGCAGATCACTGCCATTACTAGTACAAAAAAATAATATTAAAAATGCCATAAATCTATCCCCTATTTTGTAGACGCTATAACTTTTTGCAATTATTATTACCAAAAATATGTAGAAGAATACATATCGGCCTAAACTGAGGAAAAAATGTATTTATTTTTTTTTAAATTGGGGAAATTTATTACAGCAAAAAGTACAAAATATTGTGTTTTTTTCAAAATTGTCATACTTTTTGTTTATAGCGCAAAATAAAAAAAATGCAGAGATAGTCAAATACCACCAAAAGAAAGCTCTATTTGTGGGAAAAAAAGGGGTACAGCATCGCATGACCGTGCAATTGTCAGTTAAAGTGATGCAGTATCATATCGCAAAAAATGGCCTGGTCATTGAGCAGCCAATTCTTCCGGGGCTGAAGTGGTTAAAAAAAATTGTGTGAATAAATAAAGTGAAAGAATCAAATGTTGAGAAATGACATATCAAAATACTGTGATATACAAAATAAATTGTGATTAGTATATACAAAAAAACTATAACACCATCATCTGATTGATAGTGTCTATAAATAAAGTGCACTGTGCAAATTGTAAATCAACATTGGTAGTATAGTCCCATTGGTGATTAAAACATTAATCCATAGTATATATTTATGGGAAGGAATCCAGGAGTGTAGGACTAAAGGAGTCACCGCTGTGTGTGCATCCACCACCCAACGGAGAAGATAAAATATGCTTACCAGAAGGTAGCATCAATCAGGCATGTGCTATCAAAGATCTGGATAGCAAGTGGTGCAATTCTTCCTCCTCAGCTGAGCCACCACAGGCAACCTCGACCTGGCATGTGAGAACATGGATCAGGATGGCAATATCCCAGACGGTAAAAAAACCTCTTTCCACCACAGAACCGTTTGGTAGGTTTATGGTTAACAGCATCCATAAAAACAACAGAAAGCCTCCACATATTGAAAAACTGCATGGTTAGGGGTTTATTTGGAAAAAAAAAGGCTTTACGTAGATTACAAGATGTATTGCATCAAATAAAAAATCTTCTCTGTGATCACAAAAGCATAACATTTAAAAAGGCGCAATGGCATGGAAAGGACTCATCAAATCCGATGCGTTTCGCCTATAAAGATGATCAGTCCCTTCCATTCCATTGCGCCTTTTTGAATTGTATGCATTTGTGATCACTAGGGATGGGCCGAACACCCCCCCCCCCGTTCGTTTCGCACCAAAACATGCGAACAGGCAAAAAGTATGAACGAACATGCGAACCCTATTAACCAATTAAGGGCCGAGCCTCTTTCTGAGATTTGGTGTTTACAAGTTAAAAACTGTTTTTTTTTGCTAGAAAATTACTTGGAACCCCCAAACATTATATATATTTTTTCCTAACACCCTAGAGAATAAAATGGCGGTCGTTTCAATACTTTCTGTCACACCGTATTTGTGCAACAGTCTTACAAGCACACTTTTTTTGGAAAAAATACACTTTTTAAATTAAAAAATAAGACAACAGTAAAGTTAGCCCAATTTGTCTTTATATTGTGAAAGATAATGTTACGCCGAGTAAATTGATACCCAACATGTCACATTTCAAAATTGCGCCCGCTCGTGGAATGGTGACAAACTTTTACCCTTAAAAATCTCCATAGGTGACATTTAAAAAATTCTAGAGGTTGCATGTTTTGAGTTACAGAGGAGGTCTAGGGCTAGAATTATTGCTCTCGCTCTACCGATCGTGGCAATACCTCACATGTGTGGTTTAAACACCGTTTTCATATGCGGGCGCTACTCACATATGCGTTTGCTTCTGCACGCGAGCTTGGTGGGACGGGGCACGTTTAAAAAATGTTTTGTTTTTTTTTTCTTGCTTATTTTACATTTTATTATTTATTTTTAAAAAAAAATGTGTCACTTTTATTCTTTTTACAAGGAATGTAAACATCCCTTGTAATAGAAAAAAAGCATGACCTCTTAAATATGAAATCTGGTGTAAAAAAACAAACTGAAATGTCATTTGAAAAAAAAAAATCTCTTTAAGAGCTATGGGCGGAAGTGACGTTTTCACGTCGCTTCCACCCTGCAATGGTATGGAGATGGGCGGGGGCCATCTTCTGTTATGAAATTTTGTAAATAAGTATGTTTTCTCCTTCACTGATGGGCACTGATGAGGCTGCACTGATGGGCACTGATAAGGCGGCACTGATGGGCACTGATGAGGTGGCACTATTGAGGTAGCACTGATGGGCACTGATGATGGGCACTAATATGCAGCACGAGAAAAAGAATAAGATGGCGCGAGAGCTAACACAGCAGAGTCTCTTGTATAAATAAGTCCAATATGATGTACAAAAATAAGTGAATAGTCAATGTAAATATACACCATCGGCAGCAACCCTGAGAGGAGAAGCAGAACTCTGGAAAAACACAAAAGGGAAAAGCAAGGTGCACCAGACTAAGTGTAGTATTAAAATACCATTTAATATGTTATATAAAAGAACAGCCAAATGGCTACTCACAAGACAGTGGGATAAAAAAGCATGTGGGTATGGTGCGGTCCAGAGTCACTGGAGGGTCCATAGGAGATGAGCTCCCCATTGTCATCGGGACACAGCTTATCTCCTACAGACCCTCCAGTGACTCTGGACCGCACCATACCCACATGCTTTTTTATCCCACTGTCTTGTGAGTAGCCATTTGGCTGTTCTTTTATATAACATATTAAATGGTATTTTAATACTACACTTAGTCTGGCACACCTTGCTTTTCACCAATATGCAGCACAGATGGGCACTAATAGGTGGCATTGATGGGCACTGATAGGTGGCACTGAAATGCAGCACTGATGGGCATTAATAGGTGGCACTGATGGGCTCTCATATGTGGCACTGATGGGCACTGATAGGCGACACTGATGGTCACTAAAAGGCTGCACTGATGGGTACTTATGGGTGGCACTGATGGGCACTGATAGGCGGCACTGATAGGCGGCACTGATGGGCACAGATGGGCACTAATAGGTGGCACTGATGGACACTAATGGGAGACACTGATGGACACTAATAGATGGCACAGATGGGCATCACTGATAGGGAGGCACTGGCAGGCATTACTGATGGGCACCAATTGACATAATTTATGGGCACTGATTGGCATAGTTTATGGGCACCGAGTGGCATCCCTGGTGGTCATGTGTGGCATACCTGGTGGTCATCAGTGGTGGGCATCCCTGGTGGTCCACGGCTTTTCCTGTTTCCCCTCATTCTGCTATAGGCCAGGCGGGCAGTGGTTTAAATAAATTATGCACAATCTTTCACACTCAGCGTATCTATTCCACCCGAGGATGTTGCTAGGAACCAAGCAAACTTCCCTTTACAATAGGGGCTGGATGCTATAACCTATTTGAGAATACAATTTTCCACAGATCTTTCTAAGCTATGTACCAGAAACTTTCTCACTAAACTATATCATGCTACAGCATGATCTCCAACAGTGAAACAAACAGACTTTCTCATGGTTTTGGATGGCATCTATATTAAAAATGAAGGTTCTACAAACAATAGACTATCATGATAAATTTGCCCCCAGCAGTATTTTACTCCTATAAAATGATATATATTTTTTTTAATTCCATACATTTTTATTATAAATATTTCAACATTACAAACCAAAATATATTATTGGATATAGTACTTATCACTTATACAGTTTGTACACAAATTCCTTATTTCGAATACCATACATATGGTCTATTCACAGCAAATTCTGAAATTTTCTATCTTTTTCTTACATATATTCTCCAATCAATATAACAAGTATTTAACCACAAATAATAACAACATACAACAAAACAACACACACAAAAAAAAAAAATAAATAAATAAAAAAATAAAAAAATAAAAATAAAATGATATATTAGACAAAAAGTCTAAAGAGGGGATTGGCCTGCCTGATCTTAAAAGGAACTACTGCTCTCTAGGCTCAAAAATATCTACTCAAGGCTTGGGTAGGCCTGGAACAGTTCTTTGTCAGTTTTTTTATTTATCTACACTCCCCACTGACACAACCAACTGTGGAAGGGCGTTCTAGATCTTTACCACTCTAAAAGTAAACTCCTATGCAGTTTCAGATTTAACCTCTTCTCATCCAACTTCATTGTGTGGCCATTTGTCTTCTTTAGGGACCTTAGGTTAAATAATTTCCTTCCAAGGCTAGAGTCATGTTTCAAAGATTTGTATATTGTGATCATATCCCCTCTTAATCATCTCTTCTCCAGTGAGAATAAGTTTAATTTTTTTTAATAATTCCTGATAAATGAGGACCTCCAGCCCCCTTATTAGTTTGTAACCCTTTTTTGAACTCTCTCCAATTCAAGCGCATCCTTCCTGAGGACTGGTGACTAGAACTTGTTGGCCAACGCAGTTTTTACTCTTCCTCTTTCTTCTTACAGAATAAAATCCATTGACAGCTGGGAGAGATTTGGAGCATTTTACTTGGAGAGGGAGTGCTTTCTAGCTTCATGACAAAGTGCCAAAATTCTACAGTTCTGGGTGTGGGGAACCCACACCACCTGCTGGGGAAATACAGAGCAGGCAGAGGAATTGCATGTGAACAACCAAAGACTAGATAACTTAGAATAGGGGTAATAGAGACTAGAGATTGTGTCCCTAGATGGTAGAAATGCCTCACTGTGAGAGGGCTAGGCCTAAGAGGATCTGGTCTTCACCAAAGCCAATGCTGGTGGTGATAGAGTTGTGCTGCTGACACTCCCAGGATTGTCCTTGCCTCAACAGAGACTGACTCAAGACAAATAAACAGGATTACACTGGAAGATTTTGGGAGCAATCATACAGACACAGAATATCCCAACAGCTAATACCAGGCAAAAGTCTGACAGAAAAGTTAACAGACATTTAGGACGTTTGCAAACGATTAACTGGAAGTAGAATGGTAGGTTGCCAGATCAGAGTCAATCCAACAACTTGCACCAGGACAGATGTACTGTATGTCAGTAGAGACCTCACAGACAGAAGCAACCCAACAGCTTGCACTGGGACAGATGACTGGTAGAAAAAGGACAAGTCAAGGGGGATGTGACGTGCTAGGATCGGGGGGGCCTGGTAGTGGGGCGGTGGAGGAAGGAGGTCTGAACGGAGATGGCGTTCCAGAAGGCACGGTGTGAGAGCCCGTGGCCGGCCAGCTAACCTTCCTTTTAGGTGGCGGGAGGGTCCGCTCGGCGGCTGGCCATAAAGAGCGGAAAGAGGCAGCCGTACGGGAGCCGCGGATTGGTGCCCAATACAGCACAGCTAACAGAGGTCTGGTGGAGCGGCTGCTCGCCGCTACAGCGTCTTCCGGCTCCCCCCCTTCGTCTTGGCTCTCTGGCAGTTCTCTGTCCTATCCTCCCCAGCCCCGCAGCCTTGTAATGCCAGAACGAGGAGTGTGGACAAGCAATGCACTACTCAAACAGTGGACTTGGTACAGATAACTGAAGATCAGGAGGTGCGGGGATCCCCTTCCTAAAGGCTGTGGCTGGCTCTGACGAGGGATAAAGAAGTCCCCACTGGAGACCCGGGACACCCCATGAGGTCCTCTGGACCCAGGTAGGATCAGCATTGCTGAATACAATCTCACTTGAACTGTGTTATGTGCCTGAGATATCTAACCGCAGAAGGAAATTTAAAGGACAGAGGGCCCGAAGTACTCAGGGGGACTTAGTGTTTCTGCTCTACCAACAAATTACGAGTGGACAGTAGATCCTAGGGGGGGAGCGGAGACCCTGTTTATCCCCTTTGCTATGGTAACCACTGGAAAGGAGGAGAGATGAAGGGATGAGGTGACCTTGGGCATTTCTAACAGAACTGTTCCTGGTAAAACGATTTGTTGTAATTTTCAAAGGGGCTGTCACTGAGAACTTGAGGATAGACGTTGTTAAGCTGCTAAACTATTAAGCTGAACTGGGCTTGGAGCAGGCCCTCTCTGTAGAAGCATTCAAGGCTAGCGCAAAAGGGATCTTGCGGAGAGCAGAGAAGGGAGGAACATGAGAGGACGCTCCCAAAAACCAGCAGACCTAAACAAACCTAGAGACAGCTTAAATTCTAGTACAATTCAAAAATATTTAAAAAGCCCAGGTATGGACAACAAACAACAAGAAGTAAAGGACAAAAAGAAGGCCTCAACTAATAATAAAGGGGCTCAAGGGGGGACTTCCAACGTAGGGACTCCTTCTGAAGCAGAACCAGATTTGAGTATGGAGGTGGATCCGGCCGTAGAAGCACTCCCAACCAAATTTGAGATGCAGGACATGTTTCTGAAGCTTGAAAAAGCTATTAAGGCAGAAATCCTCAATGTGAGGACAGATATGGGACACTTTCTTAAGAGAGTTGAAGAAGTAGAGAAGGTGGCGGAACATCAGGGTCAGGAAATCTCTACGCTGGAGAAACAAGTAAAAACACTACAGAGGGACCAACGCAAGTTGTTACATAAATTGGAAGAACAAGAAAATCAAAATAGGCGGCAAAACCTAAGAATTAGATCCCTACCAGAGCAGAGAGGAGAAGATCTGACCATAGCGATAAAGGAAATTTTTAACCCTCTCCTGGGAAGAAATCCAGAGTGTGAACTAAAAATCGATCGAGTCCACAGGATAAGAAAACCCCCAAATGTGAGAGAAGACGTGCTTAGGGACATCATAGTCAAGTTCCATCAGTTTGAAGACAAAGCAAAAATCTGGAGTAAATTAAGAGGGGCCCAACCGGTGAAATTCAATAATCAGGATATTCAAATATTTTCAGATCTTCCTGCCGAAACTTTAGCGAGGAGACGCCAATTGAAACCGTTATTGGACTTACTGAGGGGGGCAAATATAAAATATAGTTGGGGCTTCCCTCTGTCACTGAATGTGACGAAAGAGGGCAGGACTTATAAAATGAGACATACCGGAGATCTACAGGCCTTTTCTAGGAACTTAGACATTCCTGCCCCTAATATCCCTGAGGGGGTCTTTCCTTAAATTGAAGGACTTTGATAGTAATGGTTTTCAGTTAGAAAACCCCCAAATGTGAGAGAAGACGTGCTTAGGGACATCATAGTCAAGTTCTATCAGTTTGAGGACAAAGCAAAAATCTGGAGTAAATTAAGAGGGGCCCAACCGGTAAAATTCAATAATCAAGAAATTCAAATATTTTCAGATCTTTCTGCCGGAACTTTAGCGAGGAGACGCCAATTGAAACCGTTATTGGACTTACTGAGGGGGGCAAAGGACTTTGATAGTAATGGTTTTCAGTTAGAAGGGGGCTGGGGGTTGGGTGGGGTTGGGGGAGGGTGTGGGGGCTGGGGTGGTGGGGGGGGGGATAATTAAGTAAGCGATAGGAGGACCTCTTTGGACCCCCCCTGGATGGGGGGGTGCCACAGCTGTCCACGGCCAGAGCCCCACTCCACAGCACGAGGGAGCACAGGGCATGAGTATGGTAATCTCAGCACTGCGACCCAGTGGCCAGGTAGTGGCGGGGGATGGGGGGAAAGGGGGGGTGGGAGTTTGGGGGAGGGAGAGGGGGGGTGGATCAGGGGTGGGGCGGGTTTTTCACCCTTGCAGATTTATAATAAACAGAGTGCCTCATGCAAACACCAGGTCTTAAGGGAAGCACAAGGACCAGGTTAAATGAATATCAATTGCTTGACATATAATGTCAAAGGGTTAAATTCCCCCAACAAGAGGCATAAGACTGAGAGAGCTGCAACAGTATGGTTTTTCTGCAGGAAACCCACCTGGTGTGGGAAGCAGGTATAAAGCTATATTCTAGCCATTTCCCAAAATGGATATACAGCGACTCCCCCATGAAACGGGCAAAAGGGGTGGAAATAGGTTTCTCTAAAGGGTTAAATTATGTTCTTATAGACAGGAAGAATGATCTAGAAGGTCGCTTTCTCTTTTTAAAGATCAGAATTGGAGAGAGGACCCTCACACTCGCCAATGTTTATTGTCCGAATAGGGGTCTGATTAGGTTTATTTCCCAGATACTTAACAGACTGATGGAATTTAGAGAGGGGGAGATGATATTGGCGGGAGACTTCAACTTTTGCTTTGACCCAGCCTTGGATAGTTCATCAAGTGCACAGGGGATGAGCAAAAATCTCTTGAGGAGTATAGGAAAAAAATGACATGACTGTCAGTTGAAAGACGTGTGGAGGGTCCAGCATGCAAGGGTCAGAGATTATACTTTCTTCTCCCCCGTGCACGGGATTCATTCAAGATTGGACTATCTGATGGTGGATCATAGCCTGTTGGATGCAGTGGAGGAAACAAAGATTGAGATCAGAACACTGTCAGACCATGCCCCTGCCATGATGAAAGTAAGATTAAAAGGATTACAAAACCCCCCATTCACATGGCATCTAAACGAGAATTTAATCAGGGATGTTAAGATTGCCCAAAAAATTCAGCAGGAAATAGACTAGTTTTTTCTTATAAATGACACGGGTGAGATTTCGGGGGCTACAGTATGGGAAGCTTTTAAGGCATATATAAGAGGGGTTCTGATTTCTGCAGGGGCGGGACTGAAAAAAGAAAGAGCCAAAAAGAAGGAAATACTCATGACAGAAATTTATAAGTTAGAACAGATACACAAAGCCCATAGAGGACCAGATAGGACTCCACTGCAGCAGTTGACCATTAAAAGAGACGAATTAAAAGATTTAATGGAGGAGGAGACTAATAGAATTATGAATAGACATCTCAGAGACAAATTCTAATGGGGAAATAAAGTAGGTAAACACCTGGCAAAAATCCTGAAGAAAAGAAGAGACACAAATTTAATCGACAAAATTCAAAATAAAAAAGGGGACCTGAGGTTCTCATCGAGGGAGATAGGTGAGGAATTTAGACAGTATTTCACATCTCTTTATTCTGTAAGAACAAATGAAAGCGGAGGAGGGAAAGAGGATAGGGTGAATGATTTTCTGAAGGAGGCGGGGCTTAACAAATTGTCCGAAAATTACATAAAAGAACTTGACAACCCCATAACGGAAGTTTAGCTTTAAAATCATCTCCCACAGGAAAAAGCCCTGGCCCAGATGGTTTCACTTCTTGCTTTTTCAAAAGATTTGAAAACTCCCTGGTCCCAAGGCTGTGTCGGCTCTGGAATGGGCTCGGGACGCAGGGCGCTCTGAGTGAGGGAGCTTTGTTGGCTGCGGTGACTTTGATTCCTAAGGAGGGCAAGGATCGCACCCTCTGTTCCAGTTACAGGCCTATAGCGCTTATAAATGCAGACATTCAATTGTACGCAAAGGTGCTTGCAACACGGTTTATGGATAGAATGGTGTACCTGGTCCAATCCGGACCAAGTGGGTTTCATTCCGGGGAGAGAGGGAAGAGACAATGGGGTGCGGTCCTTGCTTATATCAGAAGCCATTAAGAGCAGTGGATCCCCAGGGCTATTTCTGTCAATGGATGCTGAGAAGGCCTTTGACAAAGTGGACTGGGGTTTCATGATCAAAACGCTTGAAGCCTTGGGTGTGGGAGATAAAATGTTAAAATGAATTAAAGTTCTGTATAACCACCCCACAGCTTTTGTAAAAGTTAACAACGTTGCCTCAGCTCAGTTTGAAATGAAGAACGGGACTAGGCAAGGTTGCCCGCTTTCTCCCCTCCTATTTGTTCTAACTTTAGAGCCCCTGTTGGCCGCTATACGAAAAAATCCGGATATTAGAGGTTGTATAGTGGGGAAGGAGGAACATAAACTGGCTGCCTATGCCGACGACATCCTTCTCTACATTACGAACTCTAGGGTCTCGATACCCAATTTACTGTCTATATTGAAGAAGTATGGAGAGCTCTCAAACTATAAAATCAATTTAGAAAAATCTGAAGCCCTAAACATCAACATTGATAGTAAGGAAGAGGCTTGGATGAGAGGGACATTCCATTTTCCATGGAGGGAAAATATTCAATATTTGGGGGTCAAGTTAACAAGCTCAGTAAAGAAGATCTACGCACTAAATTTTATCCCTCTATTAGATGAAATTCGAGCAGAAATAAAAAGGTTGGCACATCTCCCGATCTCATGGATTGGGCGAATTAATTCAGTCAAGATGGTGCTGGCCCCAAAAGTGTGTTATAAGATGCAATTGCTTCCAATCCCTTTGCCTCAAATTTATTTTAAAAAATTAACACGATTAATAAATGGGTTTATTTGGAACAATAAGAAACCAAGGATAGCACACATGGAGTTATGTAGAGAAAAAAACACAAGGGGGGCTGGCCGTACCAGATTTCAAAAAGTATTATAATGCAATAGCAATATCACGGGTGGTAGAATGGGTTAAAGGGGGGTATAACAAAAGATGGGTTAATCTAGAAATGGGTTTAAGTAGTGCACGTTTGAAACACTTGTTATGAAATCCGCCACATTTTAGAAAGCTAGGCCCAGACACACATATTATAACACAACACACCTTTAAAATCTGGGACCAGATGCACGTAAATAATAGTTGGGAGTATAATTCGCCATTGATTTATTTAAAAAATAATGAGCTGTTTCCCCCCAGGGATGGAGGAAGTAGGAGGAAACTGGATCATAAATAGTGAAATTAAAAGATAATATGAAGAAAGGGAAAATTTGCACTTTTCAGCACTTAGCTGCACAAAGAGATTTAATTAAATTAAATGGTTGGCGGTACGCTCAGCTCTCGCATTTTGTAGAAAGTCTTCCTGGGTCCATAAGAGAGGAAAAAGACCTCAGACCAATAGAGAAATTATTTTGCAGTGAAAAGACTAGGGGGTATGTCTCTGTGATATATAAAATACTGTTAAATAATGGAGGGATGGAAGTGCCGCCATTCATTAAAAAATGGGAGGGGGAACTGGGGGTAACTTTAAAGGAGAATGTAGTGGGAAATATTTTGAAGGCAACACACAGCTCGGCAGTTGACATAAAAATGACTGAAACAAACTACAAGTGTTTATCTAGATGGTACGCAACACCGGTGAAAATCAACAAATTCCAACCAGATAGGTCCCCAAACTGTTGGAGAGGGTGCAGGGTGCTGGGAACTATGGCCCATCTTTGGTGGAGTTGCCCAGTAGTCAAAAAATATTGGCTGGAGGTAATTCAAATCATAGAGGAGATTATGGGCAAAGCAATCACGTACGATCCCTGGGTTTGCTTGTTTCACAGCTCGGAAGGAGGGAATAGAGGGTATAACGTATCCATTATCCCCGTGCTATTGAATGCAGCAAAAAGCGAAATCCCAAAAAAATGGCAGAAAGTTGAAGGCCCTAGGATCCGTGATTGGTTCCTGAGAGTACAGGAAACATATAATTTAGAGAAAAGGGAGGTAGACCCTCCAAACGGGGAGCAAGAGACAGTGGGAGGTAGATGGGCAAGTTGGGTGGCCTTTAAGAAGTCTGCGAGTTATGCTGAGAAGATGTTGAATTAAACTGACACTAGCTGGGCTGGCGAGGCGAAGGTACCTGGTCGGAAGTATAGGAGAAGAGTCTGCAGGGTGGGGTGGGGGGTTTGGTTCCGTGGGGAGGAAGGTGGGGAAGGTTAGGGGATATGAGGGGGGGTGTTATTGTATATGTATATGTTTAATTTTATGTTTTGTATGATTATATATATAAAGTAAATAAAGAATTAAAAAAAAAAAGAAAAAGGACAAGTCAAAAACAAGATAAAATGCTTAGGCCACAGCAAACAAAGCACCAGAAGATAGTTATAGATCAAAAAAGTTTGATCCAGGAGGAGGAAAATAGACACATTGCATTAAATAGAAAGAGGAGGGGTGGAAACAACAGAAAGGCAGAATTTGTGGGAAAGCAAAATAACTGAGCAGAGGCATTTGGGTTTATTTACTAAAGGCAAATAGGTATTCACTTTGTCAGGAAGTTTTCTCCTTGCTAGGGAAATTTTCTTAGCTTAGGAAACGACATGAAGCTCTGCTTATATCCATCGTCCAAATGTACAAGCAAAATTACATTTTTTATTATTTTCCTTGCACACAATTGAGAATTGTTTCAAATTGAATTTTCACCACATTCAGAAAGCTAAGGGAAAAATTACTTGTAAAGTGAACAACCTATCTTTATTAAATCAACCCCATTAGGTAATGATCAGTAGACAGATAGTAAACAGATAGTAAAAAGAAAGCCAGAAGAGAAGTGTAAACAGAAAGAATAGAGCAGAGGCAGTGCAAAGCATGCAACCAATCTATTTTTGAATCGAGCCTACAGCCAGTGCCTAATGCCCTGTACACACGGTCGGATTTTCCGATGGAAAATGTGTGATAGGACCTTGTTGTCAGAAATTCCGACCGTGTGTGGGCTCCATCACACATTTTCCATCGGATTTTCCGACACACAAAGTTTGAGAGCAGGCTATAAAATTTTCCAACAACAAAATCCGTTGTTGGAAATTCCGATCGTATGTACACAAATTCAACGCACAAAGTGCCACGCATGCTCAGAATAAATAAAGAGATGAAAGCTATTGGCTACTGCCCCGATTATAGTCCCGACGTACATGTTTTACGTCACCGCGTTCAGAACGATCAAATTTTCCGACAACTTTGTGTGACCGTGTGTATGCAAGACAAGTTTGAGCCAACATCCGTCGGAAAAAATCCATGGATTTTTTTTGTGGGAATGTCCAATCAATGTCCGATCATGTGTACGGGGCATAACAGTTTTTTTAAACTTTTCATAAAAGAAAGAAAAAAGAAGGATAAAAGAAAAAAAAAGCTTTGAGCCAACATCCGTCGGAAAAAATCCTAGGATTTTTTTGGCGGAATGTCCGATCAATGTCCGACCGTGTGTACGCGGCATTATACTCATACTGATGTTATGGTTTTGACCAGACTTGACTAAATTTGGTTTGATAGGAAAATGATTGGTATGTATTGGTACTCTGTGACAATTAAAGATACCATTTAGCCAACCAATGTCAAAGGGAAAAAATCAATCACCCATGAGCATCCAGATGGCAGTAAAAACAGGTGGCTGAGTTCTAGTTTTACTGCCCCCCCATCACCAGTTTCCCAAACAAATGCTAATATCACAGCCTGACAGGCTTTGTTTCACAGCCATTGTAATTTTAACTCTGGCTGCAGAGTTTGACAGGCAACACTTGCCCACTGAGTTCAATGGGAGCACTCCGCAACCATGAGCCACATGCCTTAATAGCCTTATTGATATTCTACAGTAATAATTTCACTGGGAACAGAAAGCAGCCATTGGTTTTCTACTGTCCTCAGATCTGCATTTCTCCACATTTCTTAAGGAAGGCCAATGTGAAAATGAAGGAGCAATGTAAATAATTTCTTTGTGGTCACCATAATTGTCTACACGTAGGCTGCATAAAAAGTATGTGTATAAATAATTTTTTGTAACAACCATTTTATTACAGATATTGAACCAAGTCTCAAATAGATTTAAGAGTCTGAAACATTAGGGTACAGTGGACGTATGGTATCAGTATCAAGTCTTCATAAACAGGGTATAGAGAAGAAAAACCTTTTTACAAAAACTATTAAGACTAAGAAGGGTTAAATAAATGATTTAATCAGATTTAAATGAAATTATATACATTATATTACCAAAAGTATTGGGATTCCTACCTTTACTCACACATGAACTTTAATGGCATTCCAGTCTTATTCTGTAGGGTTCAATATTGAGTTGGCCCACCCTTTGCATCTATAACAGCTTCAACTCTAAAGGCTGTCCACAAGGTTTAGGAGTGTGTCTATGTCTATGGGTGTGTCTATGGGAATGTTTGACCATTCTTCCAGAAGCGCATTTCTGAGATCAGGCACTGATGTTGGACGAGAAGGCCCGGCTTGCAGCCTCCATTTTAATTCATCCCAAAGAGGTGTTCTATTGGGTTGGGATGAGGACTCTGTGCAGGCCAATAAAGTTCCTCCCCCTCCAAACTCTCTCATCCATGTATTTATGGACCTTGCTTTGTGCACTGGTGCACAGTCATGTTGGAACAGGAAGGGGCAATCCCCAAACTGTTTCCACAAAGTTGGGAGCATGAAATTGTCCAAAATGTCTTGGTATGCTGACGTCTTAAGAGTTCTCTTTACTGGAACTAAGAGGCCAAGCGAAACCCCTGAAAAATAATCCCACACCACAATCCCCCCTCAATCACATGATTTGGACCAGTGCACAAAGCAAGGTCCATAAAGACATGGATGAACCAGTTTGGGGTGGAGGAACTTGACTAGACTGCACAGAGTCCTGACCTCAACCTAATAGAACACCTTTGTTATGAATTAGAGTGGAGACTGTGAGCCAGGCCTTCTCATCCCCTGTGCCTGACCTCACAAATGTGCTTCTGGAAGAATGGTCAAACATTCCCATAGACACACTCTTAAACCTCGTGGACAGCCTTCCCAGAAGAGTTGAAGCTGTTATAGCTGCAAAATGTGGGCCAACTCAATATTGAACCCTCCAGACTAAGACTGGGATGCCATTAAAGTTCATGTGAGTGTAAAGGCAGGTGTCCCAATACTTTTGGTGATATAGTATAGATTAGGAGAATTACAATGATCAATCTATGACTGCAAATCTTTTTAAAAACAACGATGTGGAGTCAGGTCTAATGAATTTCATCTTTTATATCAAGATCTGACATCCAACTTCAATTTAAACTTACTATTTTTTTTTTTTAATTATTATTATTATTCATTCAAATGCAAGTGCAGACAGTGGTTGACAATTTTAGCTACAGCTTTTTTTAAGTCTTTATTCCTCAGGCTGTATATAATTGGATTCATCAGTGGGGTGACCACAGTGTACAGCAATGACAAGAATTTAGTGATATCCAGTGGCTGTCCTCTACGGGGTACCAAGTAAACACAAACTAGAGTACCATAGTAAATGCAAACCACAGTCAGGTGGGAGCTGCATGTTGAGAAAACTTTATGTCTGCCAGTAATAGATGGGATATTAAAAATGGTGATTATAATATATACATATGAGATAATAATTATAAAGAATGGGATGACAACATTAATAAAATTCATTATTGTCACTTCAAGTAGAACATTAGCAGTATCAGAGCAGGAGAGTTGTAGGACTGGATCAAGATCACAGAAAAAGTGATCAATAATATTGGGACCACAAAAATGTAATTGTGATATTGTTAAAGTGGGAATCAGTACTACTAAAAGACTTAACACCCAACATATGATAATCATCAACCAGCAGAGCTGGACATTCATTGATAAAGTATAATGTAATGGTTTACAGATGGCCACATATCTGTCATAACACATCACTGTCAGAAGAAGACACTCTGACATTTCTGAAACACAAAAGAAATAAAACTGGGAGATGCAATCAGAAAATGATATTACAAGTCCTTTTATCAAAACAGCATGGAGCATGTTAGGAAGAATGTCAGTTGCCAGTATGATATCCGACACAGCGAGCTGAGAGAGGAAGAAGTACATGGGAGAATGGAGGGATTTGCTGTAGGACACCAAGGTGATGATCAGGAGGTTTCCAGATATTGTCACACAATAAATCAAAAGGAAAAGAAAAAAGATCAGAAATGTTATACTGTGTGGAGTCTGAAGTCCTAATAGGCGGATCGTTGTAATACGAGACACATTTTCCATAACCTGAAGAGAGAACACAAAGAGGAAACAGCTTTGTTCAGAGGGAACATTTTGTTTTAATTAGGTAATCCTAGGTAATCTTAACCTAACTAGTCATGATGCCATTTCTTACATTGTAAAGCCCCAGCAAGCACACCTTTGAGTCTATGCCTTTTAATGTTAAAATAAACAGGTCAGAAGTAATGTCAATTCCAAATTTGGGACCCCAGCAGTAGCTCTACTCAAGACCCTTAATATAACAGCTAGCTGCTTATGTTTTTTTCTTTTCTCTGTAGTTGCAGTTTGAGCCTATTAACTGGATGTGAAGGTTATACATCAATCAGCCATAACATTATAATGACCCACCTAATATTGAGTAGGTCTCCCTTTTGCCACCAAAACAGCCCTGACCCATTGCTGCATGGATGCCCCTATAACCACTGACGGTATACTGTGATATCTGACTCTAAGCCAAACACTGGGAGATCCTTTAAGTCCTGCAAGTTGTTAGTTGGGGCCTTAATGCATTAGACTTGTTTTTCCAGCAGATCCCATAGATACTCATTGTTGTGTTCTTCAAACCATTCTTGAACCATTTTTGCAGTTTGGCAGGGTATGTTATCCTGCTGAAAGAGGCCACACCCATCAGGGAATACCAATCCCATGAAAGGGTGTACTTGGTCAGCAACAATGTTTAGGTAGCTGGTGCATGTCAAAGTAACATCCACACGACTGGCAGGAACCAGGATTTCCCAGCATAACATTGCCCAAAGCATCACATCACAAGCGATGCACACAAACCCAGCTGTTCACATGATGTAAAAGAAAATGTAATTCATCAGACCAGGCCACCTTCTTTCATAGATCTGTGGTCCAGTTCTGATGCTCTTGTGCCCATTGCAGGAGTTTATGGCTGTGGACACGGGTCAGCATGGGCATCGTGATCAGTCTACGACTATGCAGCCCCATACACAACCAACTGTGATGCCCATTTTTTTCTGCTTTCAACACATCAACCTCATGGACAACATATTTCCTTGATGCCTAATACTGTTTATTCCACAGACTTTCAAATGCCATTATCATGAGATAATCAATGTTATTCACTTTTCCTGTCAGTGATCTTGATGTTATGGCTGATCAGTGTATTAATCTAGCAATAAAATACAATAAAATCAGAAAGTATGCTTAATTCATTCAAGGGAAAAAAAAGACATAGACATTTCTTGCACAGGTTAACAAACAAGTTTGCAATACATTTTTCAATGAAATTAAAGTTGAAAACTGAATTAAGGTCCATCTGCCCCCCTCCCCGCCCCATGCTTCCTGCCTCCGGTAAAAGCTAAGAAGACCAAACAAATACTTACCTCTGATCTGGAATTGCTGATTCCCTGATATAGCATGCCAAAAGCCATGACCCGGGGACCAGAAATATGAAAGGTAGATACACTGACTGCTCTTTTTAGTTTTTCATGAAGACAGATCAGGCAGTCTGACCTCAAAGCATATTGTGACTTTAGGTTGGCTTTAACCATCCTTTCACCATTGTAATACATATTTATATTCTCATGTACTTACAGTATTGTATAATCCGTTGATAATGATTTAATGCTACAAATAAAAATTCAAAGGGATTCAGTGCACCATGAAGTGGTTGCCCTCCAGTGTTGAATTGACTAATACTACACAAAGATGTTTCTTTATATAGAAGTCGAAAAAATTGCATGTAATCCCCGGGAACTGGAAGTGTGTCATGATAATTACACAGGACTCATTATTTCTAATGTTGGGATACTATATTTAGATTTTTTTTATTTATTATGTATTTGTTCCTCAAAACCATTTGGTTAACTGTTTATTTAAAATAAGTAAAATAATTTGAGAACTGTAGGACGAATATACATTGATTTAAAGCAAGCTTGTGACTAGGCTATTAAAACAACACAAGTGACCTCTGTAACTGCAGGCACTGCAAAGCAATTAACTCTTAAATTAACCTCAGAAGCAGTGAAGTTGTCCAAGGCGACTGTTTCCTCACTCAGCACCCCTCTTGCTGTGCACCGGCTCTATATTTACATTAGAGATTAGATGGTTGGAAGGCTGGCAAGCCAATAGGAGGCAGGAACAGGCAATATGAACTTAGATTAGGATTTCAGTGCTTCTGCTTGAAGCTTTGATGATGAATTGCTCCACAGTGATAGCGGCTACAAAGATCAGTGATGACTTGATTCAAAGCACATTTTGTGATTAGTAAGATGTAGACATCTGAACAATTATAGCTTGGCTGCAGCTTCACTTTAAACTAAATCTAATCTAAAAACAACATGTCAATACTTCTCAGAACATTTTTTACTATGATACATAATACATATACAAACATACATATAATACATATCATTTATTAACCAGGAACAAATATAAATGTAACCTTTTCTGTCTTCCTTCTCCCGGTCTCTCTTTATCTACGTCAAGGCCAAGAACCAAGATTATGCTTCTGTAATGGTGAACTTCCATGATCTGAAAAAGTAATATATAGAAGTTAGGCATTTTCTTTTTCATCATCAGCACAGTTGGTTGACAAAGCCTATATCAGAAGCCTTTGAAAATGTATTTGTTATGTTTTTTTTTCCTTCTTTGTGTTCAATCAACCTTTTTGCCTGGTCCAAGATTCTCAAAGATACTGTTCTGCTTCCTTGAAAACAAATTCCAAAATATTTTCTTTACCATTGTTATTTCATCTTCTGTTGTTCGGTGCAAGAGTGGTAATAAAAAAATGTGTTCTTCTTAACTACATCTCCTTCTATAATTTTCCTCTTGGTTGGAATCCTTGCTGACTATATAACCCAACACCAGTGGTGGCTGGTGGTAAACTTTTTGGGGGAATGGCAAATAAACCCCCCCAGGTCTTCACTCAGCCCCCCCACGGTCCTCCACACTCACCCCTCTACGGTCCCCCCCACAGCCCCTCCATGGCTTTTTAGGCTTCTTTGGCTTGACCTCCCGTCCAACCTTATCTGCCTCCTGTCCTGATTGGCCGGGAGGAGAAGCCAAAAAACAATAGCGAATATTGATTCGCTAGTGTCACAAGTGGGTAGGTTTGGGGAGCAGTGTGATGCACCCGAGCCCAACTTTTTTCAAGCCAATTAGCTCCTCGGGCTGTAATCATGTGGCTTGAGAAAAGAAAAAACTTAAAGCAAGCTATGAGTCTGGTGCCCTGCATGTATCCCCACATGCAAACTAGGGGGGCGGTGCCCTTGTGCCCCTAATGGACCTGCCGCTCCTGCCCAGCACTGTTGTAAAGATGAGAGAGTATAAAGCTTGTTGTATGCATAGTCACCAAAACAAAACATCAAAGAAAGCAAACACTTTTTTTTATCTAAATAGCCAAACAACTTCCCAATGTTATACTAATATGTTCCTAATATAATAATAAAGCACAAAATCAAAAAAGTATTATATTGCAGCTTGCCAGTCATCGGAGGTGGTGACTGCATTAATTTTCTTTTAATTTTTTTCTTTTTTCTAACACTAATCTGCCCCTCTGTCTTTGGGATAGTAAGTAGGTTATAGTATGGTGCTTGTATATAGGGGGGTGCATGGGTACACATATGTATGAACGCTTAATTGTGCATTTACAGGTAGTGCGTGCCTATCTGCATGTGCCTGGGTGCACGTTTTTATCCAATAATTTTGATAATACACATACTTTGTTGTTAGATAATTCTTTTTAGAATTAATAATTAATTTTTTTTTAGTATATTTAGTTAACAATATGTGTTTTTCATATGTGTTTGTATACTGTATATATATATATATATATATATATATATATATATATATATATATACATATACATTGTTTATATGGTTTTATATTATCTTATCTTCTTAATCTTGGTCCCTTGCATTTATATATATATATTTTTTTTAATGTTCATAATCTAAAAAAAAAAAATGAATCTATATGTATTCCTAGCCCATAATCTATAATTTTTTTGTTTTGGGTACATCTACATACATACAGTCATGGCCAAAAATATTGGCACCCCCTGTATTTCTGTGAGATCATGCACCACTTCGCCCATAAAATTGTTGCATTTACAAATGTTTAGGCATTCTCATGTTTATTTCTTATGTTTGTATTGGTATAACACGAAAAAGTGGAGAAACAAAAAGCCAAATCTGACACATTCCATGCAAAACTCCAAATATGGACTGGACAAAATTATTGGCACCCTCAATTTAATATTTGGTAGCACACACCTTGAAAAAAGTAACTGAAATCAATCGCTTCCTGTAACCAATGAGTTTCTTACACCTCTCTACTAGAATTTTGGAATTTTTTAAGAAGAACACTTTATATATATATATACTGTATATATATATAGTTATGTTATATTGTTCTTTATTTTTATTTATTTCTATCTCATGTAATATTGGCTGATTGCTATTTTAGGCTGGTTACATTCTATGTAGTAGTTTACATTGTTTAATTACTCATGCCGCTATGACTGTTGCTGATAATACTAGTTGCATTTAAACATTGGCGATTTCGGAGCTGGGTGGCCTCTGTAGCCCCCCCCCCTCTCACAGCCTTTATTAGACTGTCTTCTATGACAGCCAATCAGGTCTGAGGAAGAAGCGGAAGCTTAAAAACTCATTACCGCCCCCATCCACGGCAGCATTTCTTCCAGCTGATGTCAGTTTCGGTCCAGCGCCATCTTGCATTCAGTGTTGGTTGTTGTCATGGTGGCTGCTTCCTTGAAGAAAAGGACCTCAAAGGAGACTCCCCACGCTAAGCCATGGAATATCACTATATATGCCTGCTTGTTTCTACAAATATGTGAGTTGTCAATTGTTGCACTTTTAATAAACCAAGGTGAATTTAATACTGCACTTAAAAGATAAAAGAAACAAGGGTGCCCCAGCCTAATGCATTATCCCAAGTGAATTTATTTTGTAAAAAAAGATAAAAAACACTCACAAGCATATAGAAATAAATATGCTTAAGCAGGTCACCATCCCATGGCTATACAATCCTGTGACCAGCAATCTCTAGTGCGTAGAGGAGACTATAAAGGAGCCCCTGCTGGCTAACGCGCTTCGAAGGTAAACCTTCTTCCTCAGAGCCTGAGTCTTTTTTATCTTTTTTACAAAATAAATTCACTTGGGATAATGTACTAGGCTGGTGCGCCCTCTTTTCTTTTATCCTTCTAGCGTATTGAGGACATCCCCGGTCCTAGAGGGCAGCAAAACCGGAAACATTATCCATTAAGGAGTGGACCATCACTCATAACTGGGCTGCCCATTATACTTATGTGCAAAAGTGTTTGTTTTACTAACACTGCACTTAATCTGGCACCTGTGTTTTTTAACATTTTTGGAAAGTAAACAGTCCAAAGTATTTAGTAAGAGGTATGCTGAGTTTTTTGAAGTTGTAATTGTTTGTCACATTTTTTTTGAAAATTAAGAAATGTATTATTTTGTTTCTATTTCTTTACATACTGTCATCAGTGTAAAAATGTTAAAAAATATATATATTTTTTATATAATGTCACCAGAGTCATTTAGTGTCACCATAGTGACATTGTACTACTCTGGGAGGATGAGCAGGGATTTTTTGCTTGTTACAGTAATTACTTTAACAGGAATAATTGAAACTGTCATGAATGGCTTTCATTCATGGCTCTTTGTTTACTATTGTGATGCTAGGATTAGCCCACAGTTATCACATGGTACAGGGTGCTTTAATTTGGCTCAAGTGTCATGTGATCACTGGTGACCAATCTCAGGTTACACACAGTAGTAAACAATGATGTCATGAATGGATTCCATTCATTACTATTTGAACCAATATTCAGAGTACATAACATTACAGTACATTGGAAGTATGGTACCAGTGTCAAGTCTTCCTAAACCAGGCAGAGATAAGAGTAACATTTTTATTAAAGGTATAAAGAAAAGGTAAGGTCCACGAGGGACTGTATGCACTTCTCCCACCCACATCAATCATTCGCCAGGATCGACCACATTTTCTTATCAACCACTTTTATACAGTCGGCTTGCAAATCCTTCATCATTCCCCGTACAGTGAATCCGGAAATTATTCACAGCACTTCACTTTTTCCACATTTTGTTATGCCGCAGCCTTATTCCAAAAATTTATTAAATTAATTATTTTCCTCAAAATTCTACAAATAATACCCCATAATGACAATGTGAAAGAAGTTTGTTTAAAACCTTTGCAAATTTATTAAAAATAAAAAATGAAAAAACAAAAATCCCATGTACATAAGTATTCACAGCCTTTGCTCAATAATTAGTTGAAGAACCTTTGGCACCATTTACAGCCTCAAGCCTTTTGGAGTACAATGCTACAAGCTTAACACACCTATTTTTGGACAGTTTCTCCTATTCTTCTTTGCAGGACCTCTCAAGCTCCATCAGGTTGGATGGGGAGCGTTGGTGCACAGCCACTTTCAGATCTCTCCAGAGATGTTCAATCGGGTTCAAGTCTGGGCTCTGGCTGGGACACTCAAGGACATTCACAATTTGTTCCATTGCTACTTCTTTGTTATCTTAGCTGTGTGCTTAGGGTCATTGTCCTGTTGGAAGATAAACCTTCACCCCAGCCTGAGGTCCAGAGCGCTCTGGAGCAGGTTTTCATCAAGGATGTCTCTATACATTGCTGCATTCATTTTCCCTCGATCCTGACTAGTCTCCCAGTTCCTGCCACTGAAAAACATCCCCACAGCATGATGCTGCCACCACCATGCTTCACTGTAGTGAAGGTATTGGCCAGGTGGTGAGCAGTGCCTGGTTTCCTTCAGACATGACGCTAGACATTCAGGCCAAATAGTTCAATCTTTGTTTCATTAGAACAGTGAATTTTGTTTCTCATGGTCTGAGAGTTCTTCAGGTGCCTTTGGGCAAACTCCAGTCGGGCTGTCATGTGCCTTTTACTGAGGAGTACTTATGTACATGTGATTTTTTTTTCGTTTTCTATTTTTAATAAATTTGCAAAGATTTCAAACAAACTTCTTTCACGTTGTCATTATGGGGTATTGTTTGTAGAATTTTGAGGAAAATAATGAATTTAATCTATTTTGGAATATGGCTGTAACATAACAAAATGTTGAAAAAGTGAAGTGCTGTGAATACTTTCTGGATGCACTATACGTCTCCTGGGGTGGTTCAATGACACAAAACCCTCAGAGAATTATGGGCGTCTTTCACGATTTTTGCAAAAAACTATACAGTGGGGGACTCCAGTAGACCAAACTAATAAGGATTCCTTCTTAGATTAGTTTCCCAACCCCAAACTAGAAGATTTTCACTGCTCCGGACTGGAAGCCCTAATAACAGCCGACAAGGTCACTCAGATTATCAAAAATCTAAAACGGGGCTCAGCCCCTGGGCCGGATGGCTTTTTGATTCCTTATTGTAAAGCCTATTCGGTCACTCTATCTCCTTAGAAGAGAACAAGAAGACCTGGACAGCCGCACACCAGAATGGATAAATCCGTCTTTTTATTCAAAATACAGGATCATGGGGTACACAAAACACAACTGTGGGGTGGTACAAGAATAACTGACGCGTTTCGCACTTACACCAAGTGCTTACTCATAGCTAGCTAAAATGGGAATGAAAAGCTATATATATATATATATATATATATACAGTACCTGACCGCGAGATTGTGTTTCCAGCGCGATACCATCGCGCTGGTTCTCGGTGACAGGGTACTGTGAATGTCGCGCTGGCTCGCTCATCGGGAAAGGAAAACGTTGTTTTCCTCCCACGATGAGTGACAGGCAGCGCTGACAGCTGTCTAGTATGAATCCTGAGGCGGGAACACCGCGCCAAATTTTAAATGAAAAAACCGGCGTGGGTTCCCCCCTCGGGGGCATACCAGGCCCTTAGGTCTGGCATGGATTGTAAGGGGAACCAGACCCTTATCCGAGCACGCAGCCCGGCCGGCCAGGAAGGGGGGTGGGGACGAGCGAGCGCCCCCCCCTCCTGAGCCGTACCAGGCCGCACGCCCTCAACATGGGGGGGTGGGTGCCTTGGGGGAGGGGGGCGCCCTGCGGGGCCCCCCACCCCAAAGCACCTTGTCCCCATGTTGATGAGGACAAGGGCCTCTTCCCGACAACCCTGGCCGTTGGTTGTCGGGGTCTGCGGGCGGGGGGCTTATCGGAATCCGGGAGCCCCCCCTTAATAAGGGGGCCCCCAGATCCCGGCCCCCCACTCTATGTGAATGAGTATGGGGTACATGGTACCCCTACCCATTCACCTAGGCAAAAGTGTCAATATAAAAAAAACACACTACACAGGTTTTAAGAATAATTTATTAGTCAGCTCCGGGGTCTTCTTCCGACTTCGGGGGGTCTCCTTCCGACTTCTCCCGGTGTTCGGCCTCTTCTCCCGGGCCCCGCCGCTATCTTCTTCCAGCTCTATTGCCAGCGAGGGGCCCGGTCTGCTGCCGCTGTCTTGTCGCCGCTGTCTTGTCGCCGCTGTCTTGTCGCCGCTGTCTCGCCGCCGCTGTCTCTCCGCTTCTTCTCTTCTTTTCTTCTTCCCCGATGTTGACACGACGCTCTCTCCAGCTGGAATGCTGTGTGCGAGCTGCGGAGCCATTTATATAGGCGGTAACCCCGCCCCCTTACGACATCATGGTCCCAGCATGCGCAGGGACTCTGGGGCCACGCCCCCTTATGACGCCAGAGTCCCTGCGCATGCTGGGACCATGACGTCGTAAGGGGGCGGGGTTACCGCCTATATAAATGGCTCCGCAGCTCGCACACAGCATTCCAGCCGGAGAGAGCGTCGTGTCAACATCGGGGAAGAAGAAAAGAAGAGAAGAAGCGGAGAGACAGTGGCGGCGAGACAGCGGCGACAAGACAGCGGCAGCAGACCGGGCCCCTCGCTGGCAATAGAGCTGGAAGAAGATAGCGGCGGGGCCCGGGAGAAGAGGCCGAACACCGGGAGAAGTCGGAAGGAGACCCCCCGAAGTCGGAAGAAGACCCCGGAGCTGACTAATAAATTATTCTTAAAACCTGTGTAGTGTGTTTTTTTTATATTGACACTTTTGCCTAGGTGAATGGGTAGGGGTACCATGTACCCCATACTCATTCACATAGGGTGGGGGGCCGGGATCTGGGGGCCCCCTTATTAAGGGGGGCTCCCGGATTCCGATAACCCCCGCGCCCGCAGACCCCGACAACCAACGGCCAGGGTTGTCGGGAAGAGGCCCTTGTCCTCATCAACATGGGGACAAGGTGCTTTGGGGTGGGGGGGCCGCAGGGCGCCCCCCTCCCCCAAGGCACCCACCCCCCCATGTTGAGGGCGTGCGGCCTGGTACGGCTCAGGAGGGGGGGGGGGCGCTCGCTCGTCCCCACCCCCCTTCCTGGCCGGCCGGGCTGCGTGCTCGGATAAGGGTCTGGTATGGATTTGGGGGGGACCCCCACGCCGATTTTTCAGCCAGAGCCCAGACTTGAACCCGATTAAACATCTCTGGAGAGATCTGAAAGTGTCTATGCACCGATGCTCCCCATCCAACCTGATGAAGCTTGACAGGTCCTGCAAAAAAGAATAGGAGAAACTGCCCAAAAATAGCTGTGCCAAGCTTGCAGCATCATACTCCAAAAGACTTGAGACTGTAATTGGTGCCAAAGGTGCTTCAACAAAGTGTTCTCAAAGGCTGTGAATACTTATGTACATGTGATTTTTTTTTCGTTTTTTTATTTTTAATACATTTGCAAAGATTTCAAACAAGCTTCTTTCACATTGTCATTATGGGGTACTGTTTGTAGAATTTTGAGAACAATAATTTATTCCATTTTGGAATAAGGCTGTAACATAACAAAATGTGGAAAAAGTGAAGTGATGTAAATAATTTCAGGATTCACTGTAGGGGAATAATATAGATTAGGAGAATTACAATTATCAATCTATGACTGCAAAACTTTAAAAACAAGGATGTGGAGTCAGATTTAAGGCTCGATGCACATCTATGCATGCTGGTTTTGACCATTTTTGATGTGCTTTCCGCGGTTTTTAACCACGTTTATATCGTGATTTAGCGTTTTGCTTTTTTTTTTACATTTACTGTTTATAGCCAGTTGCTAAGAAGTGACCGCCGCTTTCTTAACAACCGATGAGTCATCAGCTGTCAACGGGCTTCCCTGCTGGCAGCTGAATGTAAAAATAAATAAAAAATCTTGGAAAAAAAACAGCGTGGGGTCCCCCCCAAAACCACACAAGACCCTTGGTCTAGTATGGATTTGGAGGGGACACCCCCACGCCAAGATTAAAAAAAAAAAATCCATACTAGATCCTTATCCAAGCATGCTGCCCAGGAGGTCAGGAAAGGGAGGGGATGAGTGAGAACCCCCCTTTCTGAACCATACCAAGCCGCATGCCCCCAACATGTTAATGGAGACAAGAGCCTCTTCCCCACAACCCTGGCTGGTGGTTGTGGGGGTCTGCAGGCAGGGGGCTTATCAGAAACCAGTAGCCCCCTTTAATAAGGGGGCCCCCAGATCCCGGCCCACCCCCCATGTGAATGAGTATGGGGTACCCCCCATTCACCAAAAAAGTAGTGTAGTGTGACAAAATACAATAGACAGTTTTTGACAAGACCTTTATTAAAAATGTCTTCTTCCCCCCCGCTTCTTTCTTCTTTCGCCGGTCTTCTTCTTCCCCCTCTTCTTCTACTCCACTTCTTTCTCCGGTCTTCTCCTTCCCCCACTTCTTCCTCCTTCTTCTTTTTCCCTGGCTTCCTCCTCCGGTCTTCTTCTTCTTCCTCTGGTCTACTTCTTCTTTCTGCTACTTTCTCCAGTGTTCTTCCTCCACCGCCGCTCCCGTGGCCAACCCGCTGAAAAAAAAAATAACCTACTCCGATGCTGTGATGGGGCCAATGATGTCATTCAGAGAACCCACCCCATTGTGAGGTCACTGCTCGGGCATGATGGGTCTGTGACAACACAAGGGGTGGGGTCTCCGAATGACGCCATCCAATGGCCACGCCCCACAGTTATATATGAAATGTGGGACATTGAAGCGGACAGATCTGCAGGGCGCAGCATCGGAGGAGGGTCATTTTTTTATTTTCAGTGAGTCGGCAGTGGGAGCAGCGTCGGAGGAAGAAGAAGACCGGAGAAAGAAGACGGGAGAAAGAAGAAGACCAGAGGAAGAAGAAGAGCGAAGGAAGAAGCGGGGGAAGGAGAAGGCCCGGAGGAAGAGAACAAGATGACAAAAATGCCCCAGAGGGGATATTATGGGCAGTAGACTAACAAGGATCAATAAATTTTGGGTACAAATGAAGTAAAATTTAAAAAAAAAATAGAAAATTTGATTCAGTATACAAAAAACATACTAACATCCAAAAACATTAGTGCAAAGGGAACAGTAATGTTACAATATAACTGCTAGAATGCCGCAGCAGCCACAAGTTAAGGCAAACCAAATGACCAAAAGCAAATTGGAGCTGTGACATAAACCCTTGTCCCCATCAATATGGGGACAAGGTGCTTTAGGGCAGGGCGGGGTGGCCCCCAAGCTGAGTGTATGCGGCCTGGTATGGTTCAGGGGGGTGCTCGCTCGTCCCCTCTGTTTCCTGACCTGCCTGGCTGCATGCTCGGATAAGGGTCTGGTATGGATTTTTTGGGGGGACGCCATGCCATTTTTTTTTTAAATGTTGCCGTGTCCCCTCCAAATCCCTACCATCCCAAATGGTCTGGTAGGGTTTTGAGGGGGGCACGCTATTTTTTTCAGTAAATTTTTTTAGCCGGAACATATTTTTTTTTACTTTCAACTGTCAGCGGGAAAGCCCGCTGACAGCTGATGACTAATTGGTTGTTAAAGAGGCCAGTCCGCTCCTTAGCAACCAGCTATATACAGTGAATGTAAAGCCCAAAAAAAACAAACACACAAATCGCAAAACGCAAATTGCGGTAAAATCATGGTAAAATTGTGCTAAAAATGCAGTACTTGCATTTTGGATGCGGGTCCATTGAAGTCTATTACATGCAAAACTCTGCATTTTGTGGAAAAAGAAGTCCCCAACCCTTTCCAAAAACACAGAGGCACAAAAATGCATTGATGTGAACGTGTTCCATGTTAAAAAAATTAAATGCGTTTCTGCAAAAAGCAAAAGCATCAAAAAATGCATTAGTGTGAATCGAGCCTTATGGATTTCATCTTTGATATCTAGATCTAAAATACAATTTCAATTTAAACTTACTAAATTATTATTTTATGACTATTTACTCATATGCAATTGCAGACAGTGGTGATGATATTAGCTACAGCTTTTTTTAAGTCTTTATTCCTCAGACTGTATATAATTGGATTCATCAGTGGGGTGACCACAGTGTACAGCAATGACAAGAATTTAGTGATACCCCATGACTGTCCTCTACGGGGTACCAAATAAACACAAACTATGGTACCATAATAAATGCAAACAATAGTCAGGTGGGAGCTGCATGTTGAGAAAACTTTTTGTCTGCCGGTAATAGATGGAATTTTAAAAATGGTGATTATAATATAAACATATGATACAATAATTATAAAGAATGGGATGACAGCAAGAACAAAATTCACTATTGTCACTTCAAGTAGAACAGTAGCAGTATCAGAGCAGGAGAGTTGTAGGATTGGATCAAGATCACAGAAAAAGTGATCGACAATATCGGGACCACAAAAATCCAATTGTGATATTGTTAAAGTGACAATCAGTCCTACTAAAAGACTTAACACCCAACATGTGATAATCATCACCCAGCAGAGCTGGAAGTTCATTAATAAAGTATAATGTAATGGTTTACAGATGGCCACATATCTGTCATAACACATCACTGTCAGAAGAAGACACTCAAGACCTTCAGAAACAACAAAAAAATAACACTGGGTGATGCAATCAGAAAATGATATTATGATCCCTTTCATTAAAACAGCATAGAGTGTGTTAGGAAGAATGTCAGTTGATATTAATATATCTGCTATGGAGAGCTGGGAGAGGAAGAAGTACATGGGAGAATGGAGGGATTTGCTGTAGGACACCAGTATGATGATCAGGAGGTTTCCACATATTGTCAAACAATAAATTAAAAGGAAAAGAAAAAAGATAAGAAATGTTATACTGTGTGGAGTCTGAAGTCCTAATAGATGGATCATGGTAATACGGGACACATTTTTCTCCTTCATAACCTGAATAGAGTACAAAAAGGGAAACAGCTTTGGGAAAAAATAATAATAATTACAGTAGATAATCCTAACTAATTTGTGCTGGAATATTTAGAAAAGGTGATGCAAAGATATCTAAAATGTTAAAAGTGCCATAAGCCATACACCACATGATCAAAGGCTTGTAGGCATTTGACCATCACAACTACATAAGCTTGGTGGACATCCCAGTGGCAGAACTACCAGGGTCGCAAAGGTCGCACTTGTTACTGGGCCCTGGAGTTCCTTCAGTGTGGGGGGCCCCACCTGCCCCAAGAGCCCAGACTGTGGCTCCCCATCTGCTGCAGGGCTCTGAGCTGCGAGTGTCTCTTTTACAGCCCAGAGCCAACAAATCTGATGTAAGGGGGGCTCTGCAGACTCTGAAGAAAGGGACACTGTGCAAACTCTGTAAGGGGCGCTCTGTGGACTCTGATGTAAGTGGCACTCTGCGGACTCTGATGTAAGGGGCTCTCTGCATACTCTTATTTAAGGGGGCTCTGCAGATTCTGATGTAAGTGGGGCTCAGCAGATTCTGATGTACAGGGCACTCTGCAGAATCTGATGTAAGGGGCGCTTTGTGGGCTCTGGTGTAAGGGGAGCTCGATAGACTCTGATGTAAGAGACACTCTGCAGGATCTGATTTAAGGAGGGCTCTGAAGACACTGATTTAAGGGGGGCTCAGTGGACTTTAATGTAAGGGGTGCTCTGGGGCCCCTGATTAAAGGGAAATGCTTTGAACTGATGTAAGGGAGAACTCTGTGAACTACGAAGTAAGGGGGGCTCTGAGAACCCTGCTTAACCAGTTGAAGACCAGGCATTTTCTGGCACTTTTTGTTTACATGTGAAAATAAGTTTTGTTTTCCTAGAAAATTAGTTAGAACCCCCAAACATTATATATTTTTTTAAAGCAGAGGCCCTAAAGAATTAGTGTGTGGGTTTTGCAATTTCGTATGGTATTTGTGCAGCAGGTTTTCAAATGCAGTTTTTGGGAAAAGAATTTAAAAAAATACACTTTTTTAAATTTTAATGCAAAAAAACACAATACATAACCCAATTTTTTAGTAAAATATAAAAATTGATGTCACGCCGAGTAAATAAATACCAAACATGTCACACTTTAAAACTGTGCATGTCCGCACAACGGCGACAAACAACGTAAATTTTACTATCCTTAGGCGACACTTAAAAGCCTTTACAGGTTACAACTTTAGATGTATAGAGGAGGTCTAGTGCTAGAATTACTGTCCATGATCTCACATTTGCGGTGATACCTCACATGTGTGGGGGCGATTACGGTTTGTGTGCATTCAGGACCGACGCACGCAATCGCCTTTGTACAATAGCACGGAGGGGACAGGGGCACCTTAATATATTTTTTTTTTAATTATTCGTTTATATCATTTTTTTTTATTTTTACACGTTTGCTTTAATTTTTTTTTTATCACTTTTATTGCTGTCACAAGGAATGTAAACATCCCTTGTGACAGCAATAGGCACGTGACAGGTATTCTTATGGAGGGATCTGGGGTCTAAAAGACCCCAAATGCCTCCTTTGCACTGGAAAGCATTACAAGCACCAAGATCTGTGTTTTTGAAAACTTTCAATTTTTTTAAACTGGCGCCTTCAAGACTCCAGTAATCTGGAAGTGATGTCATGACATTGCTTCCGGATTACTACATCCAAGACCTGATCAAAGCTGATCCCGGCTTTCTTTGAGTCTCCGTCCAGCCGGCAGACGTGCCAGCTGGTCACTCTGGTCTCCCGGTGGGATGGGAGAGCCCGGGCAAATGGCTGAAGGTGGCGGAAGGAGAGGGGGGGACATCCCCTCCCGCTGCTTGTAACAACAATCGAACGGCTGCTTAGCCATATCAGTTGTTTTAACAAGAGAGCTGACGGCCAGCTCTAAACAACGATACTGAGGTGAAACCTGCAGTACAACCACTTGAAGTTAAATGACGTACAGGTACGTGATTTGGTATGGTGGTTAAAGGGGAGTGTTGGGAGCTCTGATGTAAGTGGTGGCTTTGGTTACCAGAGACCCCCCTTACAGTTCCCTTTTACACCAGAGTCTGGAGCACTCCTTCTTACATCAAAGTTCCCTCCTTACATATGAGTTCTCTATGTTCGCTCCCAACCACTTCCGGACCGCAGCATGCCCATATACGTCCTAACTTTGAAGAGGAATACCGTTGTTATTGCTGCTGCTAGCTGCCATAACGCCGGTATCCTCATGTTCGGCCGGCGGTCCGGTTTCCGATAATAGTGGTCGCTGCGGTGGATTCACCGCAAGATCACTTTTATAGGTGGCAGGAGAGGGCCCCCCCGCCGCGCTTCGGCAGCAGCAGAAGCGATCGGATCCTTTCTCCTCTGTGGTATGTTGCTGAGTGAGGGGAAGATGGCCCCCACCCGTCTCCATACCATTGCAAGGCAGAAGCGATGTCAAAACATCACTTCCGCCCATTGCTCTTAAAGGGCAATTTTTTAATTTATTAAATTTATTTTAATTTATTTGAGGTCTTTTTGACACCAGAGCTCATATTTAAGAGGTCCTGCCATGCTTTTTTTCTATTACAAGGGATGTTTACATTCCTTGTAATAGGAATAAAAGTGACACAATTTTTTTAAAGAACAGTGTAAAAATAAAAAATAAAAGGTAAAATAAATAATAATAAAAAAATCTTTTAAACGAGCCCCGTCCCGCCAAGCTCGCGTGCAGAAGTGAACACATACGTGAGTAGCGCCCGCATATGAAAACGGTGTTTAAACCACACATGTGATGTATCGCCGTGATTGGTAGAGTGAGATCAATGATTCTAGCCCTAGACCTCCTCTGTAACTCAAAACATGCAACCTGTAGAATTTTTTAATTGTCGCCTATGGAGATTTTTAAGGGTAAGAGTTTGTCGCCATTCCACGAGCGGGTGCAATTTTAAAGCATGACATGCTTGGTATCAATTTACTTCGCATAACATTATCTTTCACAATATAAAAAAAATTGGGCTTTACTGTTGTCTTATTTTTTAATTAAAAAAAGTGTATTTTTTCCAAAAAAAAAGTGCGCTTGTAAGACCGATGCGCAAATACGGTGTGACAGAAAGTATTGCAACGACCGCCATTTTATTCTCTAGGGCAGGGGTCTTCAAACTACAGCCCTCCAGTTGTTCAGGAACTACAATTCCCATCATGCTTAGTCATGTCTGTGAATGTCAGAATTTTACAATGCCTCATGGGATATAGCTGGAGCTGGAGGGCCGTAGTTTGAAGATCCCTGCTCTAGGATGTTATAAAAAAAAATGTATAATGTTTGGGGCTCTAAGTAATTTTCTAGCAAAAGAAACTGTTTTTAACTTGTAAACAACAAATCTCAAAAAGAGGCTTGGTCCTTAAATGGTTAAATTAGAGTCCCCAGAGATCTCCCTTACATCAGATGTAAGGGGAATTCTGCGGATTCAGATGTAAAGGGGAACTCTGCAGTCCCAGATGTAAAGAGTAAACTGCAGATTCAGATGTAAAGGGAAACTCTGCGGTTTCAGATGTACTGTACTTTAATCACAAAATATATGTACATTGTATACTACAAAAAAAAAATACCCCACTAAAGATTTCAGGTTTGGCTTGATGAAAAGGTGGCAACCTTACCCAAGACAGCAGGAAGGAGCATAATAAAGGGCCCTGTGACGGGAGTAAAGAGCCCCAGGATCAATTGGAAGTGCCCTGGGCTTTACGGGAAGAGGGGGGTCAGGGGTGCCCTTCATGGATTCTTGCACCGGGGCCCATATAGGTTCTAGTTATGCCTCTAGGACATCCTATTTCAAGATCACCAGAATTAATATAACATAATAATATAACATTGTCCCCCATCATTTCTTATTTGCCGTTAAGAAAGCCTACACTCTTCTGGGAAGGCTTTCCCCAAGATTTTGGAGGATGTCTGTGGGATTATATGTCTATTAGGCCAAAAGAGCATTTGTGAGGTCAGGTACTGATATAGGACAAAAAGACCTCACTCACAGTTAGCGATTTCATTCACCATCACTTAGCTAGTTTGTTCATATTCACGTAGTAGCGCGAGGGACCGCATTTCATAATTTTTTAGGCCACATGCATTCCTTTTCACCGAACACATCTAACAAAGTCTTTATGGAGCTGGTTTTGGAGCACAGCTATGATGGAACATAAATGGACCTTCCCCAAACTATTATCACAAGGTTGGAAGTGAACATCTAAAATGTCTTTGCATGCTGTAGCATTAAGAGTATACTTCACTGGAAACATGTGCATTCATTTGGCTGAGCATTTGTACAACAGTGCAGGTGAGCAGACAGTGGCTTGGTGATCAGCACTTCTGCGCACCAGGACATTATCTGTATGGATATAAAGAAAAAAGAATGCTGGAACTTTATATGAGGCAATGACTATTAAAGAACAAATTTCTCCATCCCTGTTACTTGTAAAAAGAGGGGAATAAGGAAAAAAGGGGATTGGTGTTGTTCTACGGCGGACTGGCCGGTATTCATTACCTCACCTTGATGGAGTACACACTTTGATCACTCATTGTCCTCCTGTGACACTTATACATTATCTTGGACCCTGTTTTCCATTCTCAGTCCCAGGTAATTTTGGTAGCATTCATTTTATACTGGTTTTGTTGTGGGTACTCTTTTCTTTACCATTCACCTTCCTGGTGATACATTCAGTCCCTTCATTTTAAACCTTTGTTTTTCTTTCATGGTCTACCCTCTTCTTGGTACATGATTACTTCTCCCCTTATTCATCAATTGTGCTAGTCATTCTATGACACACTACTATATATTATTACTTTTTTATAGAGGCCCTATCGGCATATACCCTACACCATTCACAACTCTAGCCATTGATTGGGGACTCTTTTTCACTAGATGTTCATTGAGTGGTAGTCCTTGCCATGCTGTTGCCACAGTGCCATTACCTCAGCTCCCGGGGATGATGTCCCCACAATGCCTCCAGCCATTAATAATAATATCTACGCTTTTTAACAGAGATTCTACCCATAGGTAAGAGTGCTAGGATTATATTTTCTGCTCCCCCTCTCCCCGTTATATTAATTACTACATTTATGGTAAATGTATACTCTATTACAAATATACCCAGGTTACACTTGCTCCTGATGAATGGAAGTTATCCATGAAATGCGTCAAGCTTTCTATGGATGTTATGTCACAGCAGTTATGCGTTACCATGCAATTTCTATCTTTCAGAATCATGAATCAATGATATACTACCATGGCTTCAACTTACCATGTTATTCATGTTATATATATCTGGGTATTATACCATTTTTACTATGGAATATTCAGGTTTATTTATGTACGTTATGAAATTATTTTTACCATTATGTGATTTACCAATCATGTTTATTTTAATTTGGTATGGTACTTATTGTGATTGTGATATTGCAATTTTTTATTGACTAGTATGCCCATTTCTATCAATAAATATGATTCATTATATTCTAGTGGTGTGTTTCATATAAAGTCCCATTTTTCCATTATCTGTATGGAGTTTGTATGTTCTTCATGTGCTTGTGTGGATCTTCTCCCCCTCTACCTGGTAGGTTAATTGTCTCCTATCTAAATTGGCCACAATTTGTGTATGTCTGGGTGTAAGATAGATTGTAAACTTCCTAAAAGGCAGAGATTGATATGAAGAGTGGCGTAAATTGTCTGTGCTATATAAATGCCTGCAGTATATAAATAAGGTAAGGTGCCCACAAACATTTGGTTATATATTGTATGTAGCTATGGCTTATTTTATACATTGCTGAGAAGAAGCAAAATATGTGTATCATTTGAAATATACATATGAAGTGCTTGGTGCTTGATCTCATGACCTGAAATAAAGAATCTCACCACAGCCAACATTGTAGTGCTTTGGTGCTTGAGCTTATTATCTAAAACAAAAAATCTCACTCCTGCTATTATTGTAATGCTTGGCACTTGGACTCTCATTTCAATAATCAGATCTTGAAAGGATTCCAAATTCCTTGGGACTGCTGGTTCAACAAATAGACCTTGAAGAGAGCTCCAATTGCCTAGTACTGCTCATCTTAAATTACTGGTTCAATGTGTAATTTGGGTCTCTTGGCTTGGTACTGTACCAATTAAATAACACACAATTAAAAAAAAAAGAAAAATAACTGATAATGGAAAAAAAGGTTGCGAAAATAGCAGTCTCAGGTTCCACTTGTCCTGTTCAATAGCCAAGATGCCATTTCTTATATGATCCCTTTTTCCGGCACACTTTTGAGTCTAGGCCTTATAATGTTAAAATCAACAGCTCAGCAGTAATTTAAATTCCAAGTTTGAGACCCCAGCAGTAGCTTTACTCAAAACCCTTAATATAACACTGAGTTAGCTGCTGTATTTTTTCCTCTGTAGTAGACAAGCCTGTTGCTCTTTGAATTCTAGTATTAGTTGCAGTTTTAGCTTAATATTTGGATGTTAAATTTATACATAAATCAACTATAACATTATGATGACCCACCTAATATTGAGTAGGTCTCCCTTTTGCCACCTAAGCAGCTCTAACCCATTGCAGCATGGTTGCCCCTAGACGAATAAAGGTATACTGTGGTATCTGACACCAAGCCAACACTGACAGATCCTTTAAGTTCTGTAAGTTGTGAGTTGGGGCCTCAATGTTCTTCCAGCACATCCCACAGATACTCGTCCCTCATACCATTCCTTAACCATTTTTGCAGTGTGGCAATGTGCATTATCCTGTGGAAAGAGGCCACTGCCATCAGGGAATACCTTTTCCTTGAAAGGTGTAATTGGTCAGGAACAATGTTTAGGTAGATGGTGCATGTCGACGTAACATCCACATGACTGGCAGGTCTCAAGATTTCCCATAAGAACATTGCCCAAAGCATCACATCAGCGATGCACACAAACACAGCCATTCACATAATGTAAAACAAAGTGTTATTCATCAGACCAGGTCACCTTCTTCTATTGCTCTGTAATCCAGTTATGATGCTCATGTGCCCATTGCAGGAGTTTATGGCTGCGGACATGGGTCAGCATGGGCATCTTGACTAGTCTGCTACCACACAACATACTGTGATGCCTCATTGTTTCTGGTTTAAATACATCAACCTTAAGGACAACAAATTGACTTGCTGGCCTATACTGTATATGCCATAGGCTTTCAGATGCTATTGTCATGAGATAATCAATGTTATTCACTTTACATGTCAGTGATCCTAATGTTATGGCTGATTGGTGTAGCAATCTAGCAATAAAATACAATACAACTAGTAAAGTATGCTTAATTCATTTAGGGAAAAAGTAGATATTTCTTGCACAAGTTAACAAAAAAGATGCAGTCCATTTTTCAATGAACTTTGTTAGACCTAAATTTGAAAACTGAATTAAGGTCCATCTGCCCGTCTCCCCACCCCATGCTTCCTGCCTCCGGTCAAAGCTAAGAAGACAAAGCAAATACTTACCTCTGATCTGGAGTTGCTGATTTCCTGATACAGCATGCCAAAAACCATGACCCAGGGACCAGAAATATGAAAGGCAGATATGATGACTGGTCTTTTTAGTTTTTTCATGAAGGAAGACAGATCAGGCACAGTCTGGCCTCAAGGCAGATTGTGACTTTAGGGTGGCTTTAACCATCCTTTTATCATTGTAATAAATATTTATATCAAATTTATTCTCATGTACTTACAGTATTGTATAATCCGTTGATAATGATTTAAAGCAACAAATAAAAATTCAATAGGATTCAGTGCACCATGAAGTGGTTGCCCTCCAGTGATGAATTGACTAATCATACACAAAGATTTTCCTTTATATAGAAGTCAATGAAATTACATGAAATCCCTGGGAACTGCAAGTGTTTCATGATAATTTCCAAGGACTCATTAGTTCTAATGTTGGGATACTATATTTAGATTTTTATTTATTTATTTATTTATTTATTTATTCCTCAAAACCATTTTGTTAACTGTTTATTCAAAATAAGTAAAATGATTTAAGAACAGTAGGAAAAATATACATTGATTTAAAGCAAGTTTGTGACTAGACTATGGACATTTAAGTAATTAGATTACATTAAAAAACAGCAACTGAGAATTAAAACAACACAAGTGACCTCTGTAACTGCAGGCACTGCTAAGCAATTAACCCTTAAATTAACCTCAGAAGCAGCGAAGTTGTCCAAGGCGACTGTTTCCTCACTCAGCTCCCCTCTTGCTATGCACCGGCTCTGTGTTAACATTAGAGGTTAGATGGTTGGAAGGCTGCCAAGCCAATAGGAGGCAGGAACAGGCAATATGAACTTAGATTAGGATTTCAGTGCTTCTGCTTGAAGCTTTGATGATGAATTGCTCCACAGTGATTGCAGCTACAAAGATCAGTGATGACTTGATTCAAAGCACATTTTGTTAATAAGATGTAGACATCTGAACGATCATAGCTTGGCAGCAGTTTCACTTTGAACTAATCTAAAAAAAAAAAAATTTTGCAAACAACACGTCAATACTTTTCAGGACATTTTTTTTTTTTTTAAAGTAATTTTTACTATCATACATAACACATATACAAACATACATATACATCATACATATATATTAACCAGGTACAAATATAAACGTAACCGTTTTTGCCTGCTTTCTCCGGTCTTTCTTTATCTATGTCAAGGCCAAGAACCAAGATTATGCTTCTGTAATGGTGCACTTCCATGATCTGAAAAAGTAATATATAGAAGTTAGGCATTTTCTTTTTCATCATCAGCCCAGTTGGTTCACAAAGGTTATATCAGAAGCCTTTGAAAATTTAATTTGTTATGTTTTTTTTTTTTCCTTCTTTGTGTTCAATCAAACTCCTTGCCTGGTCCAAGATACTGTTCTGCTTCCTTGAAAACAAATTCCAAAATTATTCTCTTTAATCATTGTTTTTCATTGTCTGTTGTTCTGTGTAAGAGTGGTAATAATTTAAAAAAAAAGTGTTCTTCTTAACTACATCTCCTTCCATAATTTTCTTCTTCTCTGTTGGAATCCTTGCCGACTATATAACCCAGCACCAATGGTGGCTGGTGCTAAACTTTTTGGGGGGGTGGCAAACAAACCCCTCCCCCAGGTCTGCACTCAGCCTCTCCATGGTCCCCCCCCCCCGCACGGAGGCTTCCTTGGCTTCTTCGGCTTCTCCTCCCGGCCAGCCCGATCCACCCCCTGTGCTGATTGGCCAGGAGGAGAAGCCGGAAGACAATAGCGAATATTGATTTGCTAGTGTCACAAGTGGGTGGGTTTGGGGCACAGTGCTCTGCGCCCAAGCCTAACCTTTTTCAAGCCAATTAGAGACTCAGAAAACACATAGCAAGCTATGAGCCCGGTGCCCTGCATGTATCCCCGCATGCAAACTAGGAGGGCGGTTAGTGTGAGTACACCCCTCACATTTTTGTAAATATTTTATGTTATCTTTTCATGTGATAACACTGTCTAAACCTCTGGCAACAAAAGTGAGTACACCCCTAAGTGAAAATGTCCAAATTGGGCCCAAAGTGTCAATATTTTGTGTGGCCACCATTATTTTCCAGCACTGCCTTAACCCTCTTGGTCATGGAGTTCACCAGAGCTTCACAGGTTGCCACTGGAGTCCTTTTCCACTCCTCCATGATGATATCATGGAGCTGGTGGATGTTAGAGACCTTGCGCTCCTCCATCTTCCATTTGAGGATGCCCCACAGATGCTCAATAGGGTTAGGTCTGGAGACATGCTTGGCTAGTCCATCAGCTTTACCCTCAGCTTCTTTAGCAAGGCAGTGGTCATCTTGGAGGTGTGTTTGGGGTCATTATCATGTTGGAATACTGCCCTGCGGCCCAGTCTCTGAAGGGAGGGGACCATGCTTCAGTAGGTCACAGTACATGTTGGCATTCATGGTTCCTTCAATGAACTGTAGCTCCCCAGTGCCGGCAGCACTCATGCAGCCCCAGACCATGACACTCCCACCACCATGTTTGACTGTAGGCAAGACACACTTGTCTTTGTACTCCTCACCTGGTTGCCGCCACACACGCTTGACACCATCTGAACCAAATACGTTTATCTTGGTCTCATCAGATCAGAGGACATGATTCCAGTAATCCATGTCCTTAGTCTGCTTGTCTTCAGCAAACTGTTTGAGGGCTTTCTTGTGCATCATCTTTAGAAGATGCTTCCTTCTGAGAAGACAGCCATGCAGACCAATTTGATGCAATGTGCGGCGTATGGTCTGAGCATTGACAGGCTGACCCCCCACCCCTTCAACCTCTGCAGCAATGCTGGCAGCACTCATACGTCTATTTCCCAAAGGCAACCTCTGGATATGACACTGATCAGATGCACTCAACTTCTTTGGTTGACCATGGTGCGGCCTATTCTGAGTGGAACCTGTCCTTTTAAACCGCTGTATGGTCTTGGCCACCGTGCTGCAGCTCAGTTTCAGCGTCTTGGTATTCTTCTTATAACCTAGACCATCTTTATGTAGAGCAACAATTCTTTTTTTTCAGATCCTCAGAGAGTTCTTTGTCATGAGGTGCTATGTTGAACTTCCAGAGACCAGTATGAGAGAGTGAGAGTGATAACACCAAATTTATCACACCTGCTCCCCATTCACACCTGAGGCCTTGTAACACTAACGAGTCACATGACACCGGGGAGGGAAAATGGCTAATTGCTACCAATTTGGACATTTTTACGTAGGGTGTACTCACTTTTGTTGCCAGTGGTTTAGACATTAATGGCTGTGTGTTGCGTTATTTTGAGGGGACAGCAAATTTACACTGTTATACAAGCTGTACACTCACTACTTTACATTGTAGCAAAGTGTAATTTCTTCAGTGTTGTCACATGAAAAGGTATAATAAAATATTTACAAAAATGTGAGGGGTGTACTCACTTCTGTGAGATACTGTATATATAAATATACAGTCAGGTCCATAAATATTGGGACATCGACACAATTGTAATCTTTTTGGCTCTATACACCACCACAATGGATTTGAAATGAAACTAACAAGATGTGCTTTAACTGCAGTCTTTCAGCTTTAATTTGAGGGTATTTACATCCAAATCAGGTGAACGGTGTAGCAATTACAACAGTTTGTATATGTGCCTCCCACTTTTTAAGGGACCAAAACTAATGGGACAGATTAACAATCATCCATCAAACTTTCACTTTTTAATACTTGGTTGCAAATCATTTGCAGTCAATTACAGCCTGAAGTCTGGAACACATAGACATCACCAGATGCTGGGTTTCATCCCTGGTGATGCTCTGCCAGGTCTCTACTGCAACTGTCTTCAGTTCCTGCTTGTTCTTGGGGCATTTTCCCCTTCAGTGTTGTCTTCAGCAAGTGAAATGCATGCTCAATCAGATTCAGGTCTGGTGATTGGTATATATATATATATATATATATATATATATATATATATATATATATATATATATATACACACACATACATTGTTTATATAGTTTTAGATTATCTTCTTAATCTTGGTCCCTTGCATTTATCTAGTAACCGTATATGATTTTTTTTATACGACATAATCCTACATATCTATAAAAAAAATTGTTTTTAATCTATATATATTTCTAGCCCATAATCTATCATTTTTTTCTTTTGGGCACATCTACATACATACAGGCATGGGCAAGAATATTGGCACCCCCTGCATTTCTGTCAGATCATGCTCCACTTTGCTCATTAAATTGTTGCCATTACAAATGTTTAGGCATTCTCATGTTTATTTGTTTTGTTTGTATTGATATGACACGAAAAAGTGGAGAAACAAAAAGCCAAATCTGACACATTCTACGTAAAACTCCAAATATGGACTAGACAAAATTATTGGCACCCTTAATTTAATATTTAGTAGCACACCCCTTGCAAAAAAATAACTGAAATCAATCGCTTCCTGTAACCAATGAGTTTCTTACACCTCTCTACTGGAATTTGGACCACTCTTCTTTTGCCAACTGCTCCAGGTCTCTCGGATTGGAAGGGTTCCTTTTCTCAACTGCTTTTTTGAGATCTCTCCACAGGTACTCTATGGAATTTAGATCTAGACTCATTACTGGCCAGTTCAGTACTCTGCAGCGCTCTGTCTTAAACCATTTCTGGATGCTTTTTGATGTGTGCTTTGGGTCATTGTCCTGCTGTAAGACCCATGACCTCTGATGGAGACCCAACTTTCTGACACTGGGCCCTACATTGCACCCCAGAATTCTTTCGTAGTCTTCAGATTTCATAACTCCATGCACATACTCAAGACATCCAGTGCCTGAAGCAGCAAAGCAACCTCAAAACATCAGTGAACATCCACCATGTTTGACTGTAGGGACTGTATTCATTTCTTTAAAGTCCTCATTTTTTTGAAAACAGTAGAATGATGGGCTTTACCAAAAAGTTGTAATTTTGTTTCGTCTGTCCAGAGCACATTCTCCCAAAAGGATATTGGCTTCCTCAGGTAAGTTTGGGAAAACTCTTTGATCATTTTTTCTCTCATGTCCATGTCAGGGAGATTAGCTACCGTGCCATGGGCTTCTTGTTAATGCTGCACACAGTGAACTCAGGAACATTAGGAACTCTGGAGATTTACTTGTAACCTTGAGATTGTCCATGCTTTTCCACAATTTTTCTTCTCAAATCCTCAGACAATTCTTTGCTGCTCTATCTATTCTCCATGATCCGTGTGGCACACAGAGACACACAACAGAAAGGTTGAATACATTTTTTACCATTTTAACTGGTTGCCAGTGTGATTTCTATATTGTCAGCACATGTCAATTGATACAGGTGAGTTTATAGGAGCATCACAAACTTGTAATGTAATTATTTTTTGCATGGGATATGTTAGATTTGGATTTTTGCTTCTCAACATTTTTGTGTCATACCAATACAAACAAAAGAAATAAACATGAAAATGCCTAAGCATTTGTAATAGCAACAATTTCCTGGGCAAAGTGGATCATTATTTGAAAGAACGCAGGGGTGCCAATATTTTTGACCATGACTATATATATATATATATATATATATATATATATATATATATATATATATATATATATATATTGTAGTTTATATAGTTTTGTTATATTGTTCTTTATTTTTATTTATTTCTACATTTGTGTAATATTGGCTGATTGCTATTTTAGGCTGGTTACAATCTATGTAGTAGTTTACATTGTTTAATTACTCATGCCGCTCTGACTGTTGCTGAAAGTACTCGTTCCATTTAAACATTGGTGATATCGCAGCTGTGTGGCCTCTGTAGTCCTGCCCCCCCCACTCACAGCCTTTATTAGACTGCCTTCTCTGACAGCCAATCAGGTCTAAGGAGGAAGCAAAAGCTTCAAAACTCATTACCACCCCCATCCATGGCAGCATGTCTTGACCATGACTATATATAGATAGATAGATAGATAGATAGATAGATAGATAGATAGATAGATAGATAGATAGATAGATAGATAGATAGATAGATAGATAGATAGATAGATAGATAGATAGATAGATATATCTATATATAGATATATATATCTATATATATATATATATTTCAAGGCACATGAGTACTTTTTTCAAGGCACTGTAAAACCTTGTTGGGCATCCCATTCCAAAGTCATGAAAATCAATATGAAGTTAGTCACTATTTGTGGTTATAACAGCCTACACTCTTCTGGAAAGGCTTTCCTCAAGATTTTGGAGCATGTCTTTTTTTTACATTCCTTATTTATTTTCTTTTTTTTTTAATGGGGTTGATTTACTACAACTGGAGGTTGCAAAATCTGGTGCAGTTCTACAAAGAAACCAATCAGCTTCAAGTTTTTTGTCACACCTTATTTAAACAAGCTGAAGTTAGAAGCTGATTGGTTACCATGTACATCTGTACCAGATTTTACGCTCTCCAGTTTTAGTACATGAACCCCAATGTTTACAAGTAAACATAACAAAAATAATACTGCTCATTTAAATGAAGGAACATCTCAGAAAGTTAAATAAAGAGGGGGCAGTATATACAGGAGAGGAGCGCAAAGGGTATAACAGTGGGCACTATGTACAGGAGAGGAGTGTGGAGTTTATAATACTGTGCAGTATATACAGGAGAGGAGTACAGAGGGTATACCAGTAGGCAGTAAGTACAGGAGAGGAGTGTGGAGTGTATAATAGTGGGCAGTATGTACAGGAGAGGAGTGTATAATAGTGGGCAATATGTACAGGAGAGGAGTGCGGAGTGTAAGATGGTGGGGCAGTGTGTACAGGAGAGCCGTGTCTAGTGTATAATAGTGGACAGTATGTACAGGAGAGGAGTGCAGAGGGTATAACAGTGGGCAGTATGTACAGGAGGGGAGTGTGGAGTGTATAATAGGGGGCAGTATATACAGGAGAGGAGTGTGGAGTATATGATGGTGGGGCAGTATGCACAGGAGAGGAGTGTGGAGTGTATGATGGTGGATCAGTATGTACAGGAGAGGAATGTGGAGTGTATGATGGTGGGTCAGTATGTACAGGAGAGGAATGTGGAGTGTATGATGGTGGGGCAGTATGTACAGGAGAGCAGTTTCTAGTGTATAATAGTGGACAGTATGTACAGGAGAGGAGTGCAGAGGGTATAACAGTGGGCAGTATATGCAGGAGGGGAGTGTGGAGTGTATAATAGTGGGTGGTATGTACAGGAGAGGAGTGTGGAGTGTATAATAGTGGGACAGTATGTACAGAAGAGGAGTGTGGAGAGCAGAGGCATCACCAGGGGGTGGCTATTGGGGCTACAGCCCCGAGCCTGGGACTAAAACCCCCGAGTCTCTGGTCCCAGTCCTAGAATGCAGGGGACAGGGGCGGACTGACCTGTGGTAGTGCTCTACTCTCTACTCTCGGTCACTGGTTGCTATAGCCGCCTAGCGGCTAGCAACCAGTGACGTCACTGCCCACACTGCCCGGCATTCAAAGCGGAGTAGGATTGCACTTCCTCCTCCTCCGCACTAGTTCTCATGCCATTTCTGGACTGGAGTGGCCCAGTCCTATCCCAGCGCGCTGTGACAGAAAGAGGAAGAAGGCGGCAAGCACAATTTGGCCGCCGTGCGACATCGATCGGCGCTCGGGAGGGCGGCTCTCCTCCTCCTCTGGCTGCCTCACACACCAGCACCACGGCTGAGCTGCTGCTGCAGGACCTGGACACAGGTAGGTCAGTCAGTGTGTGTGGGTCAGGTAGGTCAGTGTAGGTCAGTGTAGGTCAGTGTGGGTGGGTCAGGTAGGTCAGTGTATGTCAGTGTGGGTCAGGTAGGTCAGTGTATGTCAGGTAGGTCAGTGTATGTAGGTCAGTGTGGGTCAGGTAGGTCAGTGTATGTAGGTCAGTGTATGTCAGGTAGGTCAGTGTATGTAGGTCAGTGTATGTCAGGTAGGTAGGTCAGTGTGTGTATGTCAGGTAGGTCAGTGTATGTCAGTGTGGGTCAGGTAGGTCAGTGTATGTCAGGTAGGTCAGTGTATGTAGGTCAGTGTGGGTCAGGTAGGTCAGTGTATGTAGGTCAGTGTATGTCAGGTAGGTCAGTCTATGTAGGTCAGTGTATGTCAGGTAGGTAGGTCAGTGTGTGTATGTCAGGTAGGTCAGTGTGTGTGTCAGGTAGGTCAGTGTATGTCAGGTAGGTCAGTGCATGTAGGTCAATGTAGGTCCGTGTGGGTCAGGTAGGTCAGTGTATGTCAGGTAGGTCAGTGTGGGTGGGTCAGTGTATGTAGGTCAGTGTGTGTGGGTCAGGTAGGTCAGTGTAGGTCAGGTAGGTCAGTGTGTGGGTCAGTGTATGTAGGTCAGTGTGGGTCAGGTAGGTCAGTGTGGGTGGGTCAGTGTATGTAGGTCATTGTATGTAGGTCAGTGTATGTAGGTCAGGTAGGTCAGTGTGGGTGTGTCAGTGTAGGTCAGTGTGGGTTGTGTAGATCAGTGTATGTCAGGTAGGTCAGTGTGTGTCAGGTAGGTCAGTGTATGTCAGGTAGGTCAATGTATGTCAGGTAGGTAGGTCAGTGTGTGTGTCAGGTAGATCAGTGTATGTCAGGTAGGTCAGTGTATGTAGGTCAGTGTGGGTCAGGTAGGTCAGTGTGGGTGGGTCAGGTAGGTCAGTGTATGTAGGTCAGTGTATGTCAGGTAGGTCAGTGTATGTAGGTCAGTGTAGGTCAGGTAGGTCAGTGTGGGTCAGGTAGGTCATTGTATGTAGGTCAGTGTGGGTCAGTGTATGTATGTCATGTAGGTCAGTGTAGATCAGTGTGTGTCAGGTAGGTCAGTGTATGTAGGTCAGGTAGGTCAGTGTGTAGTATAGATGTATATCTATCTATCTATATATATATATCTATATATATATAGATATATCTATATATATATAGATATATATATATATAGATATATCTATATATCTATATATATATATTTCAAGGCACATGAGTACTTTTTTCAAGGCACTGTAAAACCTTGTTGGGCATCCCATTCCAAAGTCATGAAAATCAATATGAAGTTAGTCACTATTTGTGGTTATAACAGCCTACACTCTTCTGGAAAGGCTTTCCTCAAGATTTTGGAGCATGTCTTTTTTTTACATTCCTTATTTATTTTCTTTTTTTTTTAATGGGGTTGATTTACTACAACTGGAGGTTGCAAAATCTGGTGCAGTTCTACAAAGAAACCAATCAGCTTCAAGTTTTTTGTCACACCTTAATTAAACAAGCTGAAGTTAGAAGCTGATTGGTTACCATGTACATCTGTACCAGATTTTACGCTCTCCAGTTTTAGTACATGAACCCCAATGTTTACAAGTAAACATAACAAAAATAATACTGCTCATTTAAATGAAGGAACATCTCAGAAAGTTAAATAAAGAGGGGGCAGTATATACAGGAGAGGAGCGCAAAGGGTATAACAGTGGGCACTATGTACAGGAGAGGAGTGTGGAGTTTATAATACTGTGCAGTATATACAGGAGAGGAGTACAGAGGGTATACCAGTAGGCAGTAAGTACAGGAGAGGAGTGTGGAGTGTATAATAGTGGGCAGTATGTACAGGAGAGGAGTGTATAATAGTGGGCAATATGTACAGGAGAGGAGTGCGGAGTGTAAGATGGTGGGGCAGTGTGTACAGGAGAGCCGTGTCTAGTGTATAATAGTGGACAGTATGTACAGGAGAGGAGTGCAGAGGGTATAACAGTGGGCAGTATGTACAGGAGGGGAGTGTGGAGTGTATAATAGGGGGCAGTATATACAGGAGAGGAGTGTGGAGTATATGATGGTGGGGCAGTATGCACAGGAGAGGAGTGTGGAGTGTATGATGGTGGATCAGTATGTACAGGAGAGGAATGTGGAGTGTATGATGGTGGGTCAGTATGTACAGGAGAGGAATGTGGAGTGTATGATGGTGGGGCAGTATGTACAGGAGAGCAGTTTCTAGTGTATAATAGTGGACAGTATGTACAGGAGAGGAGTGCAGAGGGTATAACAGTGGGCAGTATATGCAGGAGGGGAGTGTGGAGTGTATAATAGTGGGTGGTATGTACAGGAGAGGAGTGTGGAGTGTATGATAGTGGGACAGTATGTACAGAAGAGGAGTGTGGAGAGCAGAGGCATCACCAGGGGGTGGCTATTGGGGCTACAGCCCCGAGCCTGGGACTAAAACCCCCGAGTCTCTGGTCCCAGTCCTAGAATGCAGGGGACAGGGGCGGACTGACCTGTGGTAGTGCTCTACTCTCTACTCTCGGTCACTGGTTGCTATAGCCGCCTAGCGGCTAGCAACCAGTGACGTCACTGCCCACACTGCCCGGCATTCAAAGCGGAGTAGGATTGCACTTCCTCCTCCTCCGCACTAGTTCTCATGCCATTTCTGGACTGGAGTGGCCCAGTCCTATCCCAGCGCGCTGTGACAGAAAGAGGAAGAAGGCGGCAAGCACAATTTGGCCGCCGTGCGACATCGATCGGCGCTCGGGAGGGCGGCTCTCCTCCTCCTCTGGCTGCCTCACACACCAGCACCACGGCTGAGCTGCTGCTGCAGGACCTGGACACAGGTAGGTCAGTCAGTGTGTGTGGGTCAGGTAGGTCAGTGTAGGTCAGTGTAGGTCAGTGTGGGTGGGTCAGGTAGGTCAGTGTATGTCAGTGTGGGTCAGGTAGGTCAGTGTATGTCAGGTAGGTCAGTGTATGTAGGTCAGTGTGGGTCAGGTAGGTCAGTGTATGTAGGTCAGTGTATGTCAGGTAGGTCAGTGTATGTAGGTCAGTGTATGTCAGGTAGGTAGGTCAGTGTGTGTATGTCAGGTAGGTCAGTGTATGTCAGTGTGGGTCAGGTAGGTCAGTGTATGTCAGGTAGGTCAGTGTATGTAGGTCAGTGTGGGTCAGGTAGGTCAGTGTATGTAGGTCAGTGTATGTCAGGTAGGTCAGTCTATGTAGGTCAGTGTATGTCAGGTAGGTAGGTCAGTGTGTGTATGTCAGGTAGGTCAGTGTGTGTGTCAGGTAGGTCAGTGTATGTCAGGTAGGTCAGTGCATGTAGGTCAATGTAGGTCCGTGTGGGTCAGGTAGGTCAGTGTATGTCAGGTAGGTCAGTGTGGGTGGGTCAGTGTATGTAGGTCAGTGTGTGTGGGTCAGGTAGGTCAGTGTAGGTCAGGTAGGTCAGTGTGTGGGTCAGTGTATGTAGGTCAGTGTGGGTCAGGTAGGTCAGTGTGGGTGGGTCAGTGTATGTAGGTCATTGTATGTAGGTCAGTGTATGTAGGTCAGGTAGGTCAGTGTGGGTGTGTCAGTGTAGGTCAGTGTGGGTTGTGTAGATCAGTGTATGTCAGGTAGGTCAGTGTGTGTCAGGTAGGTCAGTGTATGTCAGGTAGGTCAATGTATGTCAGGTAGGTAGGTCAGTGTGTGTGTCAGGTAGATCAGTGTATGTCAGGTAGGTCAGTGTATGTAGGTCAGTGTGGGTCAGGTAGGTCAGTGTGGGTGGGTCAGGTAGGTCAGTGTATGTAGGTCAGTGTATGTCAGGTAGGTCAGTGTATGTAGGTCAGTGTAGGTCAGGTAGGTCAGTGTGGGTCAGGTAGGTCATTGTATGTAGGTCAGTGTGGGTCAGTGTATGTATGTCATGTAGGTCAGTGTAGATCAGTGTGTGTCAGGTAGGTCAGTGTATGTAGGTCAGGTAGGTCAGTGTGTAGTATAGATGTATATCTATCTATCTATATATATATATCTATATATATATAGATATATCTATATATATATAGATATATATATATATAGATATATCTATATATCTATATATATATATTTCAAGGCACATGAGTACTTTTTTCAAGGCACTGTAAAACCTTGTTGGGCATCCCATTCCAAAGTCATGAAAATCAATATGAAGTTAGTCACTATTTGTGGTTATAACAGCCTACACTCTTCTGGAAAGGCTTTCCTCAAGATTTTGGAGCATGTCTTTTTTTTACATTCCTTATTTATTTTCTTTTTTTTTTAATGGGGTTGATTTACTACAACTGGAGGTTGCAAAATCTGGTGCAGTTCTACAAAGAAACCAATCAGCTTCAAGTTTTTTGTCACACCTTAATTAAACAAGCTGAAGTTAGAAGCTGATTGGTTACCATGTACATCTGTACCAGATTTTACGCTCTCCAGTTTTAGTACATGAACCCCAATGTTTACAAGTAAACATAACAAAAATAATACTGCTCATTTAAATGAAGGAACATCTCAGAAAGTTAAATAAAGAGGGGGCAGTATATACAGGAGAGGAGCGCAAAGGGTATAACAGTGGGCACTATGTACAGGAGAGGAGTGTGGAGTTTATAATACTGTGCAGTATATACAGGAGAGGAGTACAGAGGGTATACCAGTAGGCAGTAAGTACAGGAGAGGAGTGTGGAGTGTATAATAGTGGGCAGTATGTACAGGAGAGGAGTGTATAATAGTGGGCAATATGTACAGGAGAGGAGTGCGGAGTGTAAGATGGTGGGGCAGTGTGTACAGGAGAGCCGTGTCTAGTGTATAATAGTGGACAGTATGTACAGGAGAGGAGTGCAGAGGGTATAACAGTGGGCAGTATGTACAGGAGGGGAGTGTGGAGTGTATAATAGGGGGCAGTATATACAGGAGAGGAGTGTGGAGTATATGATGGTGGGGCAGTATGCACAGGAGAGGAGTGTGGAGTGTATGATGGTGGATCAGTATGTACAGGAGAGGAATGTGGAGTGTATGATGGTGGGTCAGTATGTACAGGAGAGGAATGTGGAGTGTATGATGGTGGGGCAGTATGTACAGGAGAGCAGTTTCTAGTGTATAATAGTGGACAGTATGTACAGGAGAGGAGTGCAGAGGGTATAACAGTGGGCAGTATATGCAGGAGGGGAGTGTGGAGTGTATAATAGTGGGTGGTATGTACAGGAGAGGAGTGTGGAGTGTATGATAGTGGGACAGTATGTACAGAAGAGGAGTGTGGAGAGCAGAGGCATCACCAGGGGGTGGCTATTGGGGCTACAGCCCCGAGCCTGGGACTAAAACCCCCGAGTCTCTGGTCCCAGTCCTAGAATGCAGGGGACAGGGGCGGACTGAGCCGTGGTAGTGCTCTACTCTCTACTCTCGGTCACTGGTTGCTATAGCTGCCTAGCGGCTAGCAACCAGTGACGTCACTGCCCACACTGCCCGGCATTCAAAGCGGAGTAGGATTGCACTTCCTCCTCCTCCGCACTAGTTCTCATGCCATTTCTGGACTGGAGTGGCCCAGTCCTATCCCAGCGCGCTGTGACAGAAAGAGGAAGAAGGCGGCAAGCACAATTTGGCCGCCGTGCGACATCGATCGGCGCTCGGGCGGGCGGCTCTCCTCCTCCTCTGGCTGCCTCACACACCAGCACCACGGCTGAGCTGCTGCTGCAGGACCTGGACACAGGTAGGTCAGTCAGTGTGTGTGGGTCAGGTAGGTCAGTGTAGGTCAGTGTAGGTCAGTGTGGGTGGGTCAGGTAGGTCAGTGTATGTCAGTGTGGGTCAGGTAGGTCAGTGTATGTCAGGTAGGTCAGTGTATGTAGGTCAGTGTGGGTCAGGTAGGTCAGTGTATGTAGGTCAGTGTATGTCAGGTAGGTCAGTGTATGTAGGTCAGTGTATGTCAGGTAGGTAGGTCAGTGTGTGTATGTCAGGTAGGTCAGTGTATGTCAGTGTGGGTCAGGTAGGTCAGTGTATGTCAGGTAGGTCAGTGTATGTAGGTCAGTGTGGGTCAGGTAGGTCAGTGTACGTAGGTCAGTGTATGTCAGGTAGGTCAGTCTATGTAGGTCAGTGTATGTCAGGTAGGTAGGTCAGTGTGTGTATGTCAGGTAGGTCAGTGTGTGTGTCAGGTAGGTCAGTGTATGTCAGGTAGGTCAGTGCATGTAGGTCAATGTAGGTCCGTGTGGGTCAGGTAGGTCAGTGTATGTCAGGTAGGTCAGTGTGGGTGGGTCAGTGTATGTAGGTCAGTGTGTGTGGGTCAGGTAGGTCAGTGTAGGTCAGGTAGGTCAGTGTGTGTGGGTCAGTGTATGTAGGTCAGTGTGGGTCAGGTAGGTCAGTGTGGGTGGGTCAGTGTATGTAGGTCATTGTATGTAGGTCAGTGTATGTAGGTCAGGTAGGTCAGTGTGGGTGTGTCAGTGTAGGTCAGTGTGGGTTGTGTAGATCAGTGTATGTCAGGTAGGTCAGTGTGTGTCAGGTAGGTCAGTGTATGTCAGGTAGGTCAGTGTATGTCAGGTAGGTAGGTCAGTGTGTGTGTCAGGTAGATCAGTGTATGTCAGGTAGGTCAGTGTATGTAGGTCAGTGTGGGTCAGGTAGGTCAGTGTGGGTGGGTCAGGTAGGTCAGTGTATGTAGGTCAGTGTATGTCAGGTAGGTCAGTGTATGTAGGTCAGTGTAGGTCAGGTAGGTCAGTGTGGGTCAGGTAGGTCATTGTATGTAGGTCAGTGTGGGTCAGTGTATGTATGTCATGTAGGTCAGTGTAGATCAGTGTGTGTCAGGTAGGTCAGTGTATGTAGGTCAGGTAGGTCAGTGTGTAGTATAGATGTATATCTATCTATCTATATATATATATCTATATATATATAGATATATCTATATATATATAGATATATCTATATATATAGATATATCTATATATATATATATATATATATATATTTCAAGGCACATGAGTACTTTTTTCAAGGCACTGTAAAACCTTGTTGGGCATCCCATTCCAAAGTCATGAAAATCAATATGAAGTTAGTCACTATTTGTGGTTATAACAGCCTACACTCTTCTGGAAAGGCTTTCCTCAAGATTTTGGAGCATGTCTTTTTTTTACATTCCTTATTTATTTTCTTTTTTTTTTAATGGGGTTGATTTACTACAACTGGAGGTTGCAAAATCTGGTGCAGTTCTACAAAGAAACCAATCAGCTTCAAGTTTTTTGTCACACCTTAATTAAACAAGCTGAAGTTAGAAGCTGATTGGTTACCATGTACATCTGTACCAGATTTTACGCTCTCCAGTTTTAGTACATGAACCCCAATGTTTACAAGTAAACATAACAAAAATAATACTGCTCATTTAAATGAAGGAACATCTCAGAAAGTTAAATAAAGAGGGGGCAGTATATACAGGAGAGGAGCGCAAAGGGTATAACAGTGGGCACTATGTACAGGAGAGGAGTGTGGAGTTTATAATACTGTGCAGTATATACAGGAGAGGAGTACAGAGGGTATACCAGTAGGCAGTAAGTACAGGAGAGGAGTGTGGAGTGTATAATAGTGGGCAGTATGTACAGGAGAGGAGTGTATAATAGTGGGCAATATGTACAGGAGAGGAGTGCGGAGTGTAAGATGGTGGGGCAGTGTGTACAGGAGAGCCGTGTCTAGTGTATAATAGTGGACAGTATGTACAGGAGAGGAGTGCAGAGGGTATAACAGTGGGCAGTATGTACAGGAGGGGAGTGTGGAGTGTATAATAGGGGGCAGTATATACAGGAGAGGAGTGTGGAGTATATGATGGTGGGGCAGTATGCACAGGAGAGGAGTGTGGAGTGTATGATGGTGGATCAGTATGTACAGGAGAGGAATGTGGAGTGTATGATGGTGGGTCAGTATGTACAGGAGAGGAATGTGGAGTGTATGATGGTGGGGCAGTATGTACAGGAGAGCAGTTTCTAGTGTATAATAGTGGACAGTATGTACAGGAGAGGAGTGCAGAGGGTATAACAGTGGGCAGTATATGCAGGAGGGGAGTGTGGAGTGTATAATAGTGGGTGGTATGTACAGGAGAGGAGTGTGGAGTGTATGATAGTGGGACAGTATGTACAGAAGAGGAGTGTGGAGAGCAGAGGCATCACCAGGGGGTGGCTATTGGGGCTACAGCCCCGAGCCTGGGACTAAAACCCCCGAGTCTCTGGTCCCAGTCCTAGAATGCAGGGGACAGGGGCGGACTGAGCCGTGGTAGTGCTCTACTCTCTACTCTCGGTCACTGGTTGCTATAGCTGCCTAGCGGCTAGCAACCAGTGACGTCACTGCCCACACTGCCCGGCATTCAAAGCGGAGTAGGATTGCACTTCCTCCTCCTCCGCACTAGTTCTCATGCCATTTCTGGACTGGAGTGGCCCAGTCCTATCCCAGCGCGCTGTGACAGAAAGAGGAAGAAGGCGGCAAGCACAATTTGGCCGCCGTGCGACATCGATCGGCGCTCGGGCGGGCGGCTCTCCTCCTCCTCTGGCTGCCTCACACACCAGCACCACGGCTGAGCTGCTGCTGCAGGACCTGGACACAGGTAGGTCAGTCAGTGTGTGTGGGTCAGGTAGGTCAGTGTAGGTCAGTGTAGGTCAGTGTGGGTGGGTCAGGTAGGTCAGTGTATGTCAGTGTGGGTCAGGTAGGTCAGTGTATGTCAGGTAGGTCAGTGTATGTAGGTCAGTGTGGGTCAGGTAGGTCAGTGTATGTAGGTCAGTGTATGTCAGGTAGGTCAGTGTATGTAGGTCAGTGTATGTCAGGTAGGTAGGTCAGTGTGTGTATGTCAGGTAGGTCAGTGTATGTCAGTGTGGGTCAGGTAGGTCAGTGTATGTCAGGTAGGTCAGTGTATGTAGGTCAGTGTGGGTCAGGTAGGTCAGTGTACGTAGGTCAGTGTATGTCAGGTAGGTCAGTCTATGTAGGTCAGTGTATGTCAGGTAGGTAGGTCAGTGTGTGTATGTCAGGTAGGTCAGTGTGTGTGTCAGGTAGGTCAGTGTATGTCAGGTAGGTCAGTGCATGTAGGTCAATGTAGGTCCGTGTGGGTCAGGTAGGTCAGTGTATGTCAGGTAGGTCAGTGTGGGTGGGTCAGTGTATGTAGGTCAGTGTGTGTGGGTCAGGTAGGTCAGTGTAGGTCAGGTAGGTCAGTGTGTGTGGGTCAGTGTATGTAGGTCAGTGTGGGTCAGGTAGGTCAGTGTGGGTGGGTCAGTGTATGTAGGTCATTGTATGTAGGTCAGTGTATGTAGGTCAGGTAGGTCAGTGTGGGTGTGTCAGTGTAGGTCAGTGTGGGTTGTGTAGATCAGTGTATGTCAGGTAGGTCAGTGTGTGTCAGGTAGGTCAGTGTATGTCAGGTAGGTCAGTGTATGTCAGGTAGGTAGGTCAGTGTGTGTGTCAGGTAGATCAGTGTATGTCAGGTAGGTCAGTGTATGTAGGTCAGTGTGGGTCAGGTAGGTCAGTGTGGGTGGGTCAGGTAGGTCAGTGTATGTAGGTCAGTGTATGTCAGGTAGGTCAGTGTATGTAGGTCAGTGTAGGTCAGGTAGGTCAGTGTGGGTCAGGTAGGTCATTGTATGTAGGTCAGTGTGGGTCAGTGTATGTATGTCATGTAGGTCAGTGTAGATCAGTGTGTGTCAGGTAGGTCAGTGTATGTAGGTCAGGTAGGTCAGTGTGTAGTATAGATGTATATCTATCTATCTATATATATATATCTATATATATATAGATATATCTATATATATATAGATATATATATATATAGATATATCTATATATATATATATATATATATATTTCAAGGCACATGAGTACTTTTTTCAAGGCACTGTAAAACCTTGTTGGGCATCCCATTCCAAAGTCATGAAAATCAATATGAAGTTAGTCACTATTTGTGGTTATAACAGCCTACACTCTTCTGGAAAGGCTTTCCTCAAGATTTTGGAGCATGTCTTTTTTTTACATTCCTTATTTATTTTCTTTTTTTTTTAATGGGGTTGATTTACTACAACTGGAGGTTGCAAAATCTGGTGCAGTTCTACAAAGAAACCAATCAGCTTCAAGTTTTTTGTCACACCTTAATTAAACAAGCTGAAGTTAGAAGCTGATTGGTTACCATGTACATCTGTACCAGATTTTACGCTCTCCAGTTTTAGTACATGAACCCCAATGTTTACAAGTAAACATAACAAAAATAATACTGCTCATTTAAATGAAGGAACATCTCAGAAAGTTAAATAAAGAGGGGGCAGTATATACAGGAGAGGAGCGCAAAGGGTATAACAGTGGGCACTATGTACAGGAGAGGAGTGTGGAGTTTATAATACTGTGCAGTATATACAGGAGAGGAGTACAGAGGGTATACCAGTAGGCAGTAAGTACAGGAGAGGAGTGTGGAGTGTATAATAGTGGGCAGTATGTACAGGAGAGGAGTGTATAATAGTGGGCAATATGTACAGGAGAGGAGTGCGGAGTGTAAGATGGTGGGGCAGTGTGTACAGGAGAGCCGTGTCTAGTGTATAATAGTGGACAGTATGTACAGGAGAGGAGTGCAGAGGGTATAACAGTGGGCAGTATGTACAGGAGGGGAGTGTGGAGTGTATAATAGGGGGCAGTATATACAGGAGAGGAGTGTGGAGTATATGATGGTGGGGCAGTATGCACAGGAGAGGAGTGTGGAGTGTATGATGGTGGATCAGTATGTACAGGAGAGGAATGTGGAGTGTATGATGGTGGGTCAGTATGTACAGGAGAGGAATGTGGAGTGTATGATGGTGGGGCAGTATGTACAGGAGAGCAGTTTCTAGTGTATAATAGTGGACAGTATGTACAGGAGAGGAGTGCAGAGGGTATAACAGTGGGCAGTATATGCAGGAGGGGAGTGTGGAGTGTATAATAGTGGGTGGTATGTACAGGAGAGGAGTGTGGAGTGTGGGTCAGGTAGGTCAGTGTATGTCAGTGTGGGTCAGGTAGGTCAGTGTATGTCAGGTAGGTCAGTGTATGTAGGTCAGTGTGGGTCAGGTAGGTCAGTGTATGTAGGTCAGTGTATGTCAGGTAGGTCAGTCTATGTAGGTCAGTGTATGTCAGGTAGGTAGGTCAGTGTGTGTATGTCAGGTAGGTCAGTGTGTGTGTCAGGTAGGTCAGTGTATGTCAGGTAGGTCAGTGCATGTAGGTCAATGTAGGTCCGTGTGGGTCAGGTAGGTCAGTGTATGTCAGGTAGGTCAGTGTGGGTGGGTCAGTGTATGTAGGTCAGTGTGTGTGGGTCAGGTAGGTCAGTGTAGGTCAGGTAGGTCAATGTGTGTGGGTCAGTGTATGTAGGTCAGTGTGGGTCAGGTAGGTCAGTGTATGCAGGTCGGTGTACGTCAGGTATTTCAGTGTGTGTCTGGGTCAGGTAGGTTAGTGTGTGGGTCAGGTAGGTCAGTGTATGTAGGTCAGTGTATGTCAGGTAGGTCAGTGTGGGTCAGGTAGGTCAGTGTAGGTCAGGTGGGTCAGGTAGGTCAGTGTGGGTAGGTCAGTGTAAGTCAGCGTGTGTAGGTCAGTGTATGTAGGTCAGTGTGGGTCAGGTAGGTCAGTGTATGTAGGTCAGTGTGTGTACGTCAGGTAGGTCAGTGTGTGTCAAGTAGGTCAGTGTATGTAGGTCAGTGTGGGTCAGGTAGGTCAGTGTGGGTGGGTCAGTGTATGTAGGTCAGTGTGGGTCAGGTAGGTCAGTGTGTGTGGGTCAGTGTATGTAGGTCAGTGTATGTCAGTGTATGTAGGTCAGTGTAGGTCAGTGTATGTCAGGTAGGTCAGTGTATATAGGTCAGTGTATGTCAGGTAGGTAGGTCAGTGTGTGTATGTCAGGTAGGTCAGTGTGTGTGTCAGGTAGGTCAGTGTATGTAGGTCAGTGTGGGTCAGGTAGGTCAGTGTGGGTGGGTCAGTGTATGTAGGTCATTGTATGTAGGTCAGTGTATGTAGGTCAGGTAGGTCAGTGTGGGTGTGTCAGTGTAGGTCAGTGTGGGTTGTGTAGATCAGTGTATGTCAGGTAGGTCAGTGTGTGTCAGGTAGGTCAGTGTATGTCAGGTAGGTCAGTGTATGTCAGGTAGGTAGGTCAGTGTGTGTGTCAGGTAGATCAGTGTATGTCAGGTAGGTCAGTGTATGTAGGTCAGTGTGGGTCAGGTAGGTCAGTGTGGGTGGGTCAGGTAGGTCAGTGTATGTAGGTCAGTGTATGTCAGGTAGGTCAGTGTATGTAGGTCAGTGTAGGTCAGGTAGGTCAGTGTGGGTCAGGTAGGTCATTGTATGTAGGTCAGTGTGGGTCAGTGTATGTATGTCATGTAGGTCAGTGTAGATCAGTGTGTGTCAGGTAGGTCAGTGTATGTAGGTCAGGTAGGTCAGTGTGGGTGGGTCAGTGTGGGTCAGGTAGGTCAGTGTAGGTCAGGTAGGTCAGTGTATGTAGGTCAGGTAGGTCAGTGTATGTCAGGTAGGTCAGTGTAGGTAGGTCAGTGTGTGTGGGTCAGGTAGGTCAGTGTATGTTAGGTAGGTCAGTGTATGTAGGTCAGGTAGGTCAGTGTGGGTAGGTCAGTGTATGTCAGTGTAGGTCAGTGTGGGTCAGGTAGGTCATTGTATGTAGGTCATTGTAGGTCAGTGTATGTAGGTCAGGTAGGTCAGTGTGGGTCAGTGTATGTAGGTCAGTGTATGTCAGGTAGGTAGGTCAGTGTGTGTGTGTGTCAGGTCGGTCAGTGTGTGTGTCAGGTAGGTCAGTGTGTGTGTCAGGTAGGTCAGTGTGGGTCAGGTAGGTCAGTGTATGTAGGTCAGTGTATGTCAGGTAGGTCAGTGTGTGTCAGGTAATTAGGTCAGTTTAGTGGTCAGCATTGATGGGCACTGGTAAGCCAGGCAGCAACCAGCAAGTCAGCCTACCCCCACCACACAACCCCTCCGCCCAACCAAAAAAAACCAGCGCCACTAGAGCCCCCCCCGTGCCGGCCTTGGACTTCGGGCTGAAGCCCCTGGTCTTTTTGCCACCTAGCAACGCCCCTGGTGGAGAGTATGACGGTTGGGCAGTATGTACAGGAGAGGAGTGTGGAGTGTATGATGGTGGGGCAGTATGTACAGGAAAGCAGTGTCTAGTGTTTAATAGTGGGCAGTATGTACAGGAGAGGAGTGCAGAGGGTATAACAGTGGGCAGTATTTATAGGAGAGGAGTGTGGAGTCTATGATAGTGGGACAGTATGTACAGGAGAGGAGTGTGGAGTGTATAATAGTGGGCAGTATGCACAGGAGAGGAATGTGGAGTGTATGATGGAGGGGCAGTATGTACAGGAAAGCAGTGTCTAGTGTTTAGTAGTGGGCAGTATGTACAGGAGAGGAGTGCAGAGGGTATAACAGTGGGCAGTATGTATAGGAGAGGAGTGTGGAGTCTATGATAGTGGGACAGTATGTACAGGAGAGGAGCGTGAAGTGTATAACAGTGGGCAGTATATACAGGAGAGGAGTGCAGAGGGTATAACAGTGGGCAGTATATACAGGAGAGGGGTGCAGAGGGTAATACAGTGGGCAGTATGTACAGGAGAGGAGTGTGGAGGGTATGACAGTGGATGTATGTACAGGAGAGGAATGCGGAGGGTATGACAGGGAGCAGTATGTGCAGGATAGGAGTGTGGAGGGTATGACAGTGGGCAGTATGTACAGGAAAGGAGTATGGAGGGTTTGAGAGCAAGCAGTGTGGATATACAGTATATATGCAACCCTCAAGCATTCTATGTATGTTCAGATAATGTAAAGTTAATTTATAACTATTAAACCTTATGTTGATTTAAACTCTGTACAAAAGTGTAAACTTACTACATAAACAAAGTATGAAGGTTATGTTCACATCTATGCATGTGGGGAATGCATGCAAGAATTGCGTGCTTTGGCAACATGCACAGAAATGTGCTGCCCTTTAGAAGAAGTGTAGCAGTGCCATTAATTGTTGATGAAACCTCACACATCTGCAGACGTGCATGCCAAACTGCATGGTACCGCAGCACACTGTGGTTCAGTGTGGTACATTTTTGAAAAAGATTCAAGGACTTATTTTCTGTGTGTATGAACACTGCTCTAGGTCAGTCTCCCATCTCCACCTCCACTAAGACACAGACCAGGTGCTGGCCCCATCCATCACGGATTCCAATGAGCAAAATGAGAGCTATGGGAGCATGAAACACGTTAGCTGGTGATGCTGTTCCCCACTAATTGTGTTTTTGGACATGTTCTTTATGGACTTGCTGAAATAAAGGTAATTTTACTGGACATGTGGCTGGCATCTTTTCTGTGTTGCTTGCGCATAGAATGGTCCTTTGAAATGAAGGGGCTGCCCTACATGTGACGTGTGAAAAATAAGCCCATGCTTTGTTGCACCTGTATGTGTGAAATGAGCCTGTGAGTAAACACAAAATAACAAACCTCCACAAACATAAATTATTCTATAAATAATCATTCATACATCAGTTCTACCATACAAATAGCTGTGAACACTTTTCATTGTACAGAGTTTGGATAACATAGTGTTAAATGGAAATGGTTATAAATTAAGTTCTCATTTTCTGGACATACACTGAATAATTGGGGGGATGCTTATACAGTGATGTGTGCCTGCTTGAGAGATGTGTGTCAGCTAAGGGAGGGACTGCTATCTTATGATGCATGCACACACTTTCATATGCTCTTGCACACACACGCATGCCTATGCTTCTGACCCCCCTTGCCACTATCTCATGTCCCCTCTGCACAGTAGCTGTGCTCCGAGTTCTCTTAGCAGGGCACTGGAGATTAGGGTGGAGGGAAGGGGGGAGACTTAAAGTGCAGGAGGGCACAGAGCGAGCATTTAGGAGACCACTGGGGAAGATTGAAAGGATATTTGGATCTTTTAAATACATACATGGGACAAGGCCCGGGACTGAGCTGTACAGAGCAGATTATTAAAAAACAGTTGGCAAGTATGGGCCAGGGTGGACACCCGGGCCTCCTACATGTGTATAGGCTGCCCTCCCCTGATGGCAGGCCTGAGTATACCTGTCACAGCCATCAGTGCAGCCTATCGGTGTACCTATCTCCGCAGCCATCAGGGCAACCATCAGCCCATCAGCAATTTACCTGTCATACAGCCACAACCAGCACTCTACCTGTCCAGGTATCACCAGAGCCGCCATGTCCAAAAAATTTATAGTAGTGAGTAGACATGTGCACACTGAAATATTTTGTTTCGGAATTTCGTTTTCGTCCGAAAAATAAATTTATTTAGTTACTCGCAAAATTTGTTTTTATTTATTTTGTTTCATTAAAAAATGCATTCGTCCGAAAATCCGAAATAATTAAGGTTGAATCTGTCATTGATAGCTTATGGTGTCTGTCGAATGTTCTAAGAATATTCGACGGAGCAGCTAAACTGTATGACGCCGCAATCGTACATTTCCGTTCGAATGTTCCGCCTACAAGCTATAGTAGAATTCTAATGTTGTATGACACTAGTAATAATTATATTTATTAATTATTATTACTGGTCAACCAACATTAGAATTCTTCTATAGCCTATGGGCGGAGCATTTGATCATAAATGTCCGCTTGCGGCATCTGCTTCGTCGAATCTTCATGTGGAATCTTTTATCTGTATGTAGAATAATCTTGGACTAATAGAGCTAAAGTTAGGCACATTCGACCACAGGTTCGATGGACACAGATCGCTATTGTCAGCGTCATGTCGAATCTCCTATCTATATCGAACTGTTGTCGCAACGAAAACGAAAATAAAGCATTTATTTATGTTGGATCTTTCGGTTTTCGGATTCTGCACGTTCGTTATCATTTGTTAAAACGATAACAAAAATACCCGAAATTTAGACTAAAATGCATTCGGACGAAACCGAATGCACATGTCTACTTTAGAGACATAATTAAGGACATGGGAAGAGCCCACACAGAGGTCTATGTAGGAAGGAGAGCCATGGGTTTTAGAGAAACATGAAAATTGTTTAGTTGTATGGTACTTCAGGCGCAATACATCCGTCCAACCCACCTCCAGGCACAAAAAGGAGCGCCACAAGAAACGTAATGAGATGGGTGCGTGTAATCATTGCTTACACATTTTCCCATTATTCTGAGCGACGTACTAAGCATCTTGTCTGAAGCTGTTTCAATCTCTGAACCAAACTAACTTTAACATGTCCCCTTTAAAAATAGATAACTCGAGGGTTAACAAAAGGCACCATATCAGTTGTGGCATATAGGCCTCACAGATGTCAGTCACCCCTGTCGGCATCTCAACGTCGTTGGAGGTCTTGTTCATTATGTTCCGGCCATGCTGCTGCATCAGAGGCTGTTTCAAAGAAGGTGGACTGCCCTCCAGCCGTAATACGCAGCTTGGCTGGGTAAAGCATTGTGTAGGTCACTTGGAACCTCTGCAGCCCTTTCTTCGCATCTGTGAATTTAGATCTCTTACGTTGCACCTCCGCTGAAAAATCAGAATGGAATGAAACTTTAGTCCCATTAAATTGAACAGAGTCCTTCTCCCATGCCAGCCTTTCACGGTCTTTGTAATTCAAAAGTCTGGACAGCATGGACCTAGGTGGAAGGCCAGGTGGGAGGGGCCAAGGTGGTGTCTGATGAGTACGTTCTACCACAAATAATGGGGTGAAGGCCTCTTTACCAAATATTTATTGTAGCTATTGCTCTGTGAATGCCGTGGGGTCTCGGCCCTCAATCTTCACGAGAAGCCCCGCAATGCGAACATTATTACATCTGAGGGGATTTTCTATGTCATCTGCTTTGTTGTTAGCCTGTATAATTTGCTGTACAGCCATCCTGGTATCCCTGGTGAGAGGGAGTAATTGATCTTCCAAATCGCTGATCCTTCCCTCCTCAGCTGTGGTCCTCTCCCTTATTTTTTGGAGGTCTCACCCTAATAGCAAGAACATTTCTGTGAGCCCCTCAAGCCACTCTTTATGGTCATCTACTGCAGTGGTGCACTTATGTGAGACTTCCAATGGCAGCGTGTCATCTAAAGCTGGTAAGTTCTCCTGTCCCCCCTGGCTCATATGCAGAGCCTTGTGCAGGTATGGAAGAGGAGCTGCCAGCACCAGTTAGTATCTGGGTGTAATAGAGCATGTCCCTTGGTTGCTCCTTCCACCTGTGAAAGGTTGGTTTTATGGGACTTACCCCAGGACTCTTTCTGATTCTCTGCTCCATGTGTTGCAGGCTGAGGCTGTGGAGACCGGGTACTATCTTGGGCCTCCAGGGCCGGCGTGGCACATTTCTCTCCTTTTTAGGTCATCATGGGCTCCAAGAGGTACCGGATAGGCTCCAGATAGGTCCCAGGAGTAGTAACAGGTGGTTGGTATCAGTGCCAGTCTGGAGAGGCAGCAGGGAAAGGATGGATGTAGGCAGGCCATGCCCCCCCATATTACTGATGTTTACTCAGGAACTTGTGATGCCCGTGTGCAAGGGGCCAAAAACCTGTGTGCAAAGACATGAGTAATGTTGAGTATAGGCGAGTAAAGTTGTGCTATATGTGTTATATATATATATATATATATATATATATATATATATATATATATATATATATAGTTTTGTTATATTGTTCTTTATTTGTATTTATTTTTACCTTTGTGTAATATTGGCTGATTGCTATTTTAGGCTGGTTACAATCTATGTAGTAGTTACAGTTTAATTACTCATGCCGCTATGACTGTATGGCTGGTAGGACTAGTTTCCTTTAAACCTCCTGCCTTCTATGACAGCCAATCAGGTCTTAAGAAGAAGCAAAAAAGCTTTGAAATGTGTAACCACCCCCATCCAAGGCAGCATGTGTTCCCACTGATGTCAGTTCCGGTCCAGCGCCATTGTGTGTTCCCAGCTGGTTGTCACGGTGGTCAGCTGCTTTCTGGTTTCCCAGTTCCAGCCACCTTGCTGCATTGGTACTGCTACTGATAAGGACTTGACAGGAGACTCCCCACGTTAGGCCATGGAATGGGGGTCAGTAAAAACAACTGGCTGAGCTCCAGTTTTACCACCCCAGCCGTCCATATACGTGCTAATATTACAGTCGTCTGACAGGCTTTGCAGCCATAACATTTTTACCTCTGGTTGCAGAGTTTGATCGGCAGCGCTCGCCCACTGAGTTCAATGGGAGTGCACCGCAACCATGAACCAAGCCTTTAATAGCCTTAACACTGGGAAAAGAAAGCAGCCATAGGTTTTCTGCTGTCCTCAGATCTGCATTTCTCCACATTTAATAATGAAGGCCTCTGTGAGGATGAAGGAGCAATGTAAAATATTTCTTCCTGGTCGCCAGAATTGTCCACAAGTAGGCTGCATAAAGAGTGTGTATAATTAAACTTTTGTCACAACCATTTTATTAAAGGTGTTGAACAAAGTCTTAAATAGATTTAATCAATCATTAAAGTACAATGGAAGTATGGAACCAGTTTTAATTCTTCATAAACAGGGCACATATACTGTAAGCCGAGGGTCAGCAACCTGTAGATCACGATCTACTAGTAGATTGTGGCCAGGTAACTGGTAGATCGTGGTCTGGGCTTGTTAACCCGCTATCCCAGAATATCAGAGTGCAATGCAGAGGGACTACTTTTAAAGTTGGAGGTGTAGTAGGGAGCAATAGCCCCATAAGCCGATGTCTCCTCTGTAATGCTGGCTCCTGTCCCATGCAGAATGATACCAACTGCACTCCACCTCTTATCCTGGCTAGGAGACACCAGAGTGGTGCCATCAGCAGAAAAGAAGAGATCTTCAGGTGACTGTGAAGCAACACACTGGGCATAATAGTATAGGCCTGCTTTCACACTGATGTGCTGCGGTTTACCCACACCACAGGTGCAGTGAAGCTTTCCTGTGGGTTTGCTGTGCTTACCCAGATTTGGTGCACTTGCTGAAAGCACACCAAAACTTCAACCAAAACCGTGACTCAACTGTAGGGTTTTACCACCCCTCAACTTTACGTGTGAATGAGCCATAAGGGTGCTGTTGCCGAATGCAACTAAGGTCTCATACACAAGTGAAGCAGGCATTGCTGCTCCTCTGAAAAGCGCTCTGAGTGCATTTGACAGGCGATATGTTGCCTCCTCACCATCTGATTTAAACCCATGATTGCCGTGCAATGCACTCAATTGCGACACAATAGTACGGCAATTAGATGTGAGGAGGCGACACTGGTAAACACTGTGCCCAGTGATCTTTGACTTCTCCCATGTCCATACTTGCCAACAGTCCCAATTTTCCAGGGACAATCCCAATTTTTGGACCCTCGTCCCGATCCGAGGCCGTCCCTATTAAAATCCTGGGATTTTGCTTTTGTCACAGGAATCTGGACTGTTTTTGGAACGGCAGCTTCTGGCTCTGCAAAAACGGCCGCCGCCGCAAAGTTCTCTTTTCAGCTAGCAGGTTCTTTCCCCTTGTGTTGAGTGTATCTCTTCCCAGTGCTATTCACAGAGGCCGCTGCGCTCATCCTAGAGGGCGCCCCTGCGCTGACCGCTCCGTGCTATGCCAAGTGCGCATCCCCTCTCCCCGCTCCACATTTACTCAGATTTTTACTTTCCCAACCCCCAGGGTGTCCCCCAGGGCAAAGTGTCCGATCTTCATCATGCTTCTGCTTTTCAGCCATCTTTGCATCCTTCTCCTCGTATCCACAATGCAGCTGGGAGGAGAGGGAATGCCTGGCTGGCTCCTCACAACTGGAATTTCTCAAACATTAACCAGAGCTGACCTGACAAGCTGAGCAGCTACTGGGGGGACCTGTAAGGGGCCAGGAGGGGGAAGGTGTCCTATTTCTGAGCAGGGTGGGGGAGGGGTGCCATGGCACCTGCCTGACTGGGAGGGGGTACTCCTTTGGGAACATCTGATGTAATTGGGCACTCCACTGGGGACATCTGATGTAAGGAGGCACTCCACTGGGGACATCTGATGTAAGGAGGCACTCCACTAGGGACATCTGATGTAAGGGGGCACTCCACTGGGGACATCTGATGTAAGGAGGCACTCCACTAGGGACATCTGATGTAAGGAGGCACTCCACTAGGGACATCTGATGTAAGGAGGCACTCCACTAGGGACATCTGATGTAAGGGGGCACTCCACTGGGGACACCTGATGTAAGGAGGCACTCCACTAGGGACATCTGATGTAAGGAGGCACTCCACTAGGGACATCTGATGTAAGGGGGCACTCCACTGGGGACATCTGATGTAAGGAGGCACTCCACTAGGGACATCTGATGTAAGGAGGCACTCCACTAGGGACATCTGATGTAAGAGGGCACTCCACTGGGGACACCTGATGTAAGGAGGCACTCCACTAGGGACATCTGATGTAAGGGGGCACTCCACTGGGGACATCTGATGTAAGGAGGCACTCCACTGGGGACATCTGATGTAAGAGGGCACTCCACTAGGGACAGCTGATGTAAGGAGGCACTCCACTGGGGACATCTGATGTAAGGGGGCACTCCGCTGGGGACATCTGATGTAAGAAGACACTTCGCTGGGGACACCTGATGTAAGGAGGCACTCCGCTGGGGACACCTGATGTAAGGAGGCACTCCGCTGGGGACACCAGATGTAATGAGTCACTTCTCTGGGGACACCTAATGTAAACGACTCCACCTACAGACAAAAATGTGTCCCTATAATTTTTTGTTACAATGTTGGCAACTATGCCTGTTGTTCAGGTAGATCTCCACCTCTTTAAGGTTGCCTACCCTGCTGTAAGCCTTTACAAAAGAATAACCACTTGCCGACCGCCCCACAGTACATTATGTGTGATTAGTCACAGCAGAAGCAAATCACTAGATCGATCAGTGGGTCAATGGATATCCGCCGGCGCACACTAATCATTGAGGAGAGACGCAGAACAGATCTCCACCTGTGTAAAAAAGGCAGAGCTGTGTTCTGTCAGTAGGGATCTGATAGATTTTATTTCCCTGCAAAGCATCACATCCTTTAGTAAAAACAGCGAATACAGTACACAGAAAGACTGGTTAGGTACACAGTTAACCCTTGCTCTAGATGTTTAACCCCTTCTCTGCCAGTGTCATTAGTATAGTGACAGTGCATATTTTAGCACTCATCACTGTTTTAATGTCACTGGTTCCCACAAAGTGTCAAAAGTGTCAGTTAGTGTCAGACTGACCGCTGCAATATCGCAGTCCTGCCATAAGTTACGGATCGCCGCCATTACTAGCATAAATAAACAAATAAATAAATAGAAATTCCAGCATATATCCTATAGTTTGTAGACACTATAACTTTTTGTGTAAACCGAACAATATATGCTTATTGGGATTTTTTTACAAGAAATATGTAGCAGCATACATATTGGCCTAAATTTATTAAGAAATTTGACTTTTTACATTTTTTTATTAGATATGTTTTATGATAAGAAAGTAAAAAAATATGTATTTTTTTTTAAATTGTCGGTCTTTTATTTTATAGGCCAAAAAAAAAAAAAAATGCAGTGGTGATCAAATATCACCAAAAGAAAGCTCTGTTTATGGAAAAAATGTACATAAATGTCATTTGGATACAGTGCTGCATGACCACGCAATTGTCAGTTAAAGTTGTTACTTTACAGTGCCGTATCGTAAAAAAAGGCCTGGTCATAAAGTGGGGAAAATGTTCTGGGGGTCAAGTGGATAAGAAAGGTTAAATAATTGATGTAATCAGATTTACAGGGAATGATATAGATTAGAAGAATTACAATGATCAATCTATGACTGCAAAACTTTTTAAAACAACGATGTGGAGTCAGGTCTAATGGATTTGATCTTGGATATCAAGATCTGACATCCAACTTCAGTTTAGACCTACTAAATTATTATTTTATTACTATTTACTGAAATGCAAGTGCAGACAGTGGTTGATGATTTTAGCTACAGCTTCTTTTAAGTCTTTATTCCTCAGGCTGTATATAATTGGATTCATCAGTGGGGTGACCACAGTGTACACTAATGACAAGAATTTAGTGATATCCAATGACTGTCCTCTACGGGGTACCAAATAAACACAAACCATGGAACCATAATAAATGCAAACAACAGTCAGATGGGAGCTGCATGTTGAGAAAACTTTTTGTCTGCCGGTAATAGATGGGATTTTAAAAATGGTAATTATAATATAAACATATGATATAATAATTGTAAAGAATGGGATGAGAACATTAATAACAGTCATTAATGTCACTTCAAGTAGAACATTAGCAGTATCAGAGCAGGAGAGTTGTAGGATTGGATCAAGATCACAGAAAAAGTGATTGACAATATTGGGACCACAAAAATGTAATTGTGATACTGTTAAAGTGACAATCAATCCTACTAAAAGACTTAAAACCCAACATGTGATAATCATCACCCAGCAGAGCTGGAAGTTCATTAATAAAGTATAATGTAATGGTTTACAGATGGCCACATATCTATCATAACACATCACTGTCAGAAGAAAACACTCAAGAGCTTCAGAAACAGAAAAAAAATAAAACTGGGAGATGCAATCAGAAAATGATATTATGATCCCTTTAATCAAAACAGCATGGAGTGTGTTAGGAAGAATGTCAGTTACCAGTAAGATATCTGATATGGAGAGCTGGGAGAGGAAGAAGTACATGGGAGAATGGAGGGATTTGCTGTAGGACACCAGTAAGATGATCAGGAGGTTTCCACATATTGTCACACAATAAATCAAAAGGAAAAGAAAAAAGATCAGAAATGTTATACTGTGTGGAGTTTGAAGTCCTAATAGGTGGATCATGGTAATACGGGACAAATTTTTCTCCTCCATAACCTAAAGAGAGAACAAAAAAGGGAAACAGCTTTTTTTTTTCCACAAAAGTTTGATTGAAAATATTAAAGTAATGTTTACAGAACAGTAATCACATTGATTAAAATGGTACCTATGACATACTTGTACAATAAAATAACATAGGTTGTAAATGAGTCATGGATCGTATCAAAGAGAACGGAGAAATATTACTCAAAGTTGAAGCTAATAAGGAGACTTGAACGTTGCATGAACAGTCAACACAAGGAAACATTTAGATATCGGATTCTTTTCTGAGTAAAGCATCTATAATAATGGTAGTAATAAAATTGAAACCAGTACCACCAGTTCTAATAATAATAGTAATAATGTTAGTAACCACAACCTGTATTTTTGTAGAAGGGTTTCTGGTTAATTGTGGTGGGATGCAAAAATTGTTAAGATTTGTAGACAGAAGGGGGGGGCAAGGGAAAATGAAGTGAGGGGGGAAAGAAGAAAAAAATAGGGGAAGGGGAAAGGTAGTCTCAAGAATAAAGATTGAATGAGAAATGGTAGGGGTGTGGGTAGGGACCTCTCTCCGACCCGGTAAGAGGTGTGGATCAGTTCCTCCATCTCCTCTATCTTAGAGATCCTGGTCAGCCATTCCCTGATTGATGGTATATCTGTGGATCTCCAGTAAACAGGTATACAGATTCTAGCTGCAATAACCATGTGCATAGCAAGTGATTTGTGAAAGCCCTTTTTAGGTAGAGTCGTATGGTGTAGAACACATGTGTCAAACACAAGGCCCGCGGGCCAAATCCGGCCCACCAGGCCATTTTATGGGGCCCTCACACCTCTCCTGCAGTTGCAGGAGAGCTCTAGCCCTTCTCTGGTCCTCCTCCAGTCCCTGCACTTTCTGCTTCCCGGCAATGCCCCAGCTTCTTCCCAGCAGCATCACAAGGTAAGGGGGGGGGGGTACTGTGATGTAAGTGAGCGTGGGGGACTCTTGACATATGATGTAGGGGGGGTGCTCTGGACATGTACTGTTACAAATACAACTGACCCCTTGAGGGCAATCATAATGCTGATGCGGCCCGCAATGAAATTGAGTTTGACACCGCTGGTATAGAAGATATTGTGCAGGGTTGTAGTCCAAAGTGTATGTGGTGATTCGTGCTGTTAGTGTGTGTACTTCCCTCCAAAATGGTTGGAGGAGAGCGCACTCCCACCAAATGTGGAGCACAGAACCTTCTGCTTTCTTACATCTCCAGCATACGTTTGGGATAGTAGGAGAGAATTTGTGAAGTCAAGCTGGGGTTTCTACACCATTTAGTTGCAATTTTATAGCAGTTTTCCTGAATTGCTACATTCATTGAACCCTTGTGTGCATACTCATATATGTCGTCCCGATTTTCATCAGTGAGAATCAGTTTTAGGCCTCTTTCCCAGGAAATACGTGATGAATCCATTTTGGGGGGGAGGGGTCTTGCTGGAGTAAGGTGTAGATATAGGATATTAAATGTCTTTGTGGTGATTTATACGAGCAAAAGGTTTTGAATGGTGTGAGTTGCCTATTCCATGTGGTAGATGGGTCCTGTGTTGTAAAAAGGTGCCTCAGTTGTCTGTACATCCAAAAGGGAAATGAGTTGGTACATGACGAAGACACAAAGTCTTCGTATGGACATATGCATCATTTAGAGAAAAACTGGTATGAGAGCACTTCCTCGTGCTGCAGGAATGCGCTTGATTCCCCAGGGGGGAAATCAGGATTCCCCTCAGCGAATTAGACGGACCTGGAACTGAGGAAAGTTTTAAAGAACTCATTTCCTTTTTGAAAGCTACCAACGAGGGTTAAATGAGGGGGTGTGTCATTAGGGCCCAAGGCCAGTGGGAGGGTATCAACCAAGGGAACACATGTGTTGGGGTGCGTATGAAAAAATTTTCTAAGGTGACCCATACCTTCCCAAGTTTGTGGACTTTCCAGTCCACAATCCTTGTTAGATGACAGGCCAGACAATATTTCTAGAGGTCCGGTAGTCCGATTCCACCTTTAGTTTTTTTACGTGTGAGGCGAGTGCATTTGATGTGTAGGACGGTATTTTTTCTAGATGAAAGCCAAACACGCTTTCTTGTATATCGCAAAAAAGGAAGAGGGATCGGGATCATCTGCATTAGATAGAGTAGGCGGGGAAGTATAATCATTTTTACTAGGGCTGAGGGTCCAAACCAGGATACATTTAGGCTGGCCCATTCCTTTAGATCCGACTGAATCTTGGAGAGTGCTGACAGGAAATTGTGGCTGTACAGGTCAGATATCTTCCTTGTGATTTGGATGCCAAAGTAGGTAATGGCGTCCTTCTTCCATAAGAATGGGAAGGATTCTTGACAGTGAGTTACTTCTTGTGGGGAGAGTGAAACATTCAGGGCATGTGATTTGGAGTAGTTAATTTTGAGGTTTGACAGTTCTCTGAATTGTCCTATATCTTTCAGTAAGATAATCGAGGTGATTGCAGAGAGAGGAGTATGTCATCAGTGAAGGCTGCGATTTTGAAGTCTCTGTTCGCTATGGTTAGTCCCTTAATATCAGGGTTAGCTCTTAGTCTGTTTAAGAGGGGTTCTAATGACAGGACGAAAATCAGGGGAGATAATGGGCATCCTTGCCATGTCCCATTGCTTATGGTAAAGGCATTCGACAGGTGGCCATTCACTTGTACACTCGCTGAGGGAGTGAGTATAATGCTTTAATATGCGCACACAAGCAAGGTTGGAGTCCAATTCCTTTCAGTACCTCTTGCATGTAATCCTAGGCCACTCTGTCGAACGCCTTCTTCACATCAAGGGAGAGGAAGAAACACTGAGCTTCCCATTTGGTGAGCCAATGGTGTAGATTTAATCAAGTATGGTGTTATCTCTTGCCTCTCTGCCCGGGATGAAGCCTACTTGGTCTGAGGAGATAAGATTGGGTATAAGAGGAAGTAATCTATTGGCTAACATCTTGGCATAAAGCTTTATGTCCACATTGAGCAATGGAATGGGTCTGTAGTTGGAGACTTGTGTCGGGTCCTTGCCATCATGACAGCTATGTGGGCTTCTAGCATTCTTCCCCAGGATGTCAGCTGGTTAGCAAAGGTATTAAGGGTCAATAGCATCTTAGATGATAAAACATCCAAGAACCATTTATAATATTGGAGTGGGAGGCCGTCACGTCTGGGGCTTTTACTTACTTTCATTTGTTTTATGACGGTGTATAATTCTTCCACGGAAAGAGTACTTTCCAAATCTTTGGCCTGCTGAGTTGTAATTGTTTTGGGGCAATATTGAGCTAGGAAACCCATGATTTGTGTGGTACGGAATTCTAAGGTATTTGGGTCTGGGTTATTAGACATTCGGTTATAAAGCTTGGAGTAGAAGTATTCAAATTGTTTAGCTATATCTTCATTTTTGGAGAAAAGCGTGCCCTGGTTATCTCGTATATGATGGATTGTAGATGCTGATTTAGCAGCCTGTACCGTGCTAGTAGCCTCCCACTCTTGTTGCCGTGTTTATAGAACACTGTTTGAGAACATAATTTCTCCTTGTGTGTTTCCCTAATTCTTCCAGCAGCGTGGAGCGTGTATGTATTAAGTCCTGTATGGTAGCTTGTGAGGACGATTGTTTATGGGAGATTTCTAAGTGTTTAATTTTGTCGATCAATGTTTTGATCCATTCCTGCTGTTTCTTTTTTGCTTTTGTTGCTAGGGATATAAGTTCTCCCCTAATGACACATGTGTGAGCTTCCATAGCGTGACGGGTGTAATATCTTGGGTGGCGTTCGGGAAACAGCTTTGTTCAGAGAGAAAAAAATAATTGAATTAGGTAATCCTGACTGATTTGTGCTGGTATATTTATAAAAGGTGATGCAAAGATATATAAAATGTTAAAAGTGCACTATACCATACACCATATGATCAAAGGCTTGTAACAAGTTGGAGCATGCTCTGATGGAGTTTTTCGCATTCCTTTGGATCAACTGTGGGTATAGAAATGGGTATATTGGATTGTACGATATTTTTTATTTTATTTACTTTATGGTTGAACTAGATGGACTTGTGTCTTTTTTCAACCTGCCTAACTATGTAACTATGTAACCATCACAACTACATAAGCTTGTTGGACAACTCAATGGCAGAACTACCAGGGTCACAAAGATGGCACTTGTGACTGGGCCCTGGAGTTCCGCCAGTGTGGGGGGCTCCACCTGCCCCAAGAGCCTGGACTGTGGCTCCCCATCTGCTGCAGGGCTCTAAGCTGCTAGTGTCTCTTTGACAGCCCAGAGCCAGCGACTCTGATGTAAGGGGGGGCTCTGCAGACTGTGATGTAAGAGGAACTCTGTGGACTATGATGTACAGGACACTCTGCAGACTCTGATGTAAGGGGCTTTCTGCACACTGTGATGTAAGGGGACTCTGCAGATTCTGGATTTTGGAGGATATCTGTGGGATTATTTGTCTATTAGGCCAAAAGAGTACTTGTAAGGTCAGGTACTGATGTTGGACAAAAATACCTAAATCACAGTTGGCATTCAAAATCTTCCCAAAAGTGTTCAGTAGGGTTGAGGTCAGGGATCTCTGCAGGCCACATGTATTCATTTCCACCAAACACATCTAACCAAGTCTTATGGAGCTGTTTTTGAACACAGGAGCACAGTTATGATCAAACACAAATGAACCTTCCCCAAACTGTTATCACAAGGTTGAAAGTGCCCATCTAAAATGTCTTTGCATGCTGTAGCATTAAGAGTATACTTCAATGGAAATATGTGCATTCATTTGGCTGGGCATCTGTATAACAGTGTAGGTGAGCAGACTAGTGGCTTGGTGATCAGCACTTCTGTGCACCAGGACATTATCTGTATGGAGTTTGTATGTTCTTCCTGTGCTTGTGTGGATTTTCTCCCGCACTAATGGTAGGTTAATTGTCTCCAAACTAAATTGGCCCCAATATGTGTATGTATGGGTGTAAGATCGGGACCTTAAATTGTAAACTCCCTAAAAGGCAGAGATTGATATAAAGTGTGGCGTAAATTGTCTGTGCTATATAAATGCCTGCAATACATAAATAAGGTGCCCACACACATTTGGTCATATATTTTTTTGTAGCTATAGGGGTATTTTATACATTGCTGAGAAGAAGCAACATACAGAGATAGATGCATTAGAGCAGTATATAGGTGATTGAGGTGACTATTTCCAATAGGTAATGACTAAGCGCTAACATTTGCGCTAAACGTGTCTACCTATTTGTCCCCTGCTCCAACTGTCAACCACTTGTCATATGAAATACAAAAGTTATCCCCGCACTAGTTTAGGTCTCACCAGGTGTAAAGCTGATCTTGCTCTCCAGAGATGAGAGGTTCCAGGTGCTGGCTCATGCTAGTAGAGACTATGTGCAAACAAGAAGATCTGGACAGCCGCACTCCAGGAAGTAATAATCCAAGTTTCTTTATTTTAAAATCAGGAACACATCAGATACAGGACATCATAGACAGAGTGTACAGATCATAGGCTAACGCGTTTCACACTTGTCCAAGTGCTTACTCATAGCTAATGATAATAGAAAATCAGACCACATATATACTAACTATTATTGATCACGTGACCAAGTAATCAATGCAAACACATGAAGCAGCTGAGATTTAGCTGTGGGGAATGTGAGTGTGAGTGAGCATTTAAATCTTGAAAGTCACTATGCATAGAAAGTGTATATGTGTGAGCAGTAGAGGTCAATGTGAAAGTGTCAAAATTATTTAGTATGAAAAAGTGCATAAAATTTTTTTGTGAGTTGGAATAATGAAATATATTATATAAAAAATAAAAATTCCAAAATATAATTGTAATGAATGCTGAAATCAATTATAAGTGAAGAGACCACAGAATGGGGTAAACGTGGTGATACAAACATAAATTGATTGTAATAGGTGATAAAAGGAATTTTATGTGAATTTTGTTAGTGTCATGAATAAATAAAATAACAGAATACATGAAAATAAACTCGAGTAAAATAAATGGTGATATATATTTAAAGAAATCAAGAGCTAATCTTGTGTACGTGATAAATGTGGTAAATGAGATTTGTGGCTAGACCGCGTATGACGGTACATGAAATTGACATTATTTTTAATATCATTTGTGTTGTAAAGAGTACCTGATCACGTAAAAAGGAAAGGGAAGGAAAATACACAGAGAAAACAGTCAGTGGATACACGTCTCCGCTATTTATAGTAAAAGTTATATAATTAAAAGTTATATAATTGTATCAAAAAATTATTTTTAAATATACATTTGTTGTTTATATTTACTCCAGTATCTTGTTAACATACAAGAACACCTTTTCGTAGTTTCTAAGAATGAAACATTTCCTCTGAATAAACAAAGTCAAGAAGAAACAAAATATACTGTGAAGAGCTTCTACCGAAAAGGCATACCCATGAGTCTTTCATTAATTAATAGGGTTTGACATGTTTTCATACTCTGAGTAAACTCTTGAGTGCTGTGATAAGAGAAAACCATTTAATGGGATATAAAACTATGTTCATGACAAAACTATATCATATTTAGTTTAAAACCTACATTACAAAATGTTACAAAAGTTGACACGCACAGAGCTGTGCGTATGTGCAGGTGTGTGTATATATAGGTGTGGGTGTGGGAAGGTTCATTTCAGCTGAAACAAATCGGCTTCTGTGCCAAAGAACTCCTGCACACACATACACATGTATGTAACATTTTGTAATGTAGGTTTCAAACTAAATATGATTTAGTTTTGTCATGAACATAGTTTTATATTCCATTAAATGGTTTTCTCTTATCACAGCACTCAAGAGTTTACTCAGAGTATGAATACATGTCTAACCCTATTAATTAATGAAAGACTCATGGGTATCGCTTTTCGGTAGAAGCTCTTCACAGTATATTTTGTTTCTTCTTGACTTTGTTTATTCAGAAGAAATGTTTCATTCTTAGAAACTACGAAAAGTTGTTATTATATGTTAACAAGATACTGGAGTAAATATAAACAACAAATGTATATTTAAAAATAATTTTTTGATACAATTATATAACTTTTAATTATATAACTTTTACTATAAATAGCGGAGACATGTATCCACTGACTGTTTTCTCTGTGTATTTTCCTTCCCTTTCCTTTTTACGTGATCAGGTACTCTTTACAACACAAATGATATTAAAAATAATGTCAATTTCATGTACCTTCATACGCGGTCTAGACACAAATGTCATTTACCACATTTATCACGTACACAAGATTAGCTCTTGATTTCTTTAAATATATATCACCATTTATTTTACTCGAGTTTTTTTTCATGTATTCTGTTATTTTATTTATTCATGACATTAACAAAATTCACATAAAATTCCTTTTATCACCTATTACAATCAATTTATGTTTGTATCACCACGTTTACACCCATTCTGTGGTCTCTTCACTTATAATTGATTTCAGCATTCATTACAATTATATTTTGGAATTTTTATTTTTTATATAATATATTTCATTAACTCACAAATAATTTTTATGCACTTTTTCATACTAAATAATTTTGACACTTTCACATTTACCTCTACTGCTCACACATATACACTTTCTATGCATAGTGACTTTCAAGATTTAAATGCTCACTCACACTCACATTCCCCACAGCTGAATCTCAGCTGCTTGATGTGTTTGCATTGATTACTTGGTCACGTGATCAATAATAGTTAGTATATATGTGGTCTGATTTTCTATTATCATTAGACATGAGTAAGCACTTGGACAAGTGTGAAACACGTTAGCCTATGATCTGTACACTCTGTCTATGATGTCCTGTATCTGATGTGTTCCTGATTTTAAAATAAAGAAACTTGGATTATTACTTCCTGGAGTGCGGCTGTCCAGATCTTCTCGTTTGCACTTGTCATATGAAGCTTCATAAAAAGGATTCTTTAAGTACAGCTGTCCAAAATCATTTCCTTACATATGTAGTGTTGGTGCTTGATCTCATGACATGAAATAAAGAATCCCACCACAGCCAACATTGTAGTGCTTTGGTGCTTGATCTTATTACCTGAAATAAAAAAAACTGCTGCCATTATTGTAGTGCTTGGCACCTGGATTCTCGTTTTAATAATCATATCTTGAAAGTCTCCCAAATTCATTGGCACTGCTGATTCAATGAGTAGACCTTGAAGAGACCTCCAATTTCCTGATACTGCACATCTTAAATTACTGGTTCAATATGTAATTTAGGTCTCTTGGCTTGGTACAATATAAATAACACACAGGTAATTAAAAAAAAAGAAAAAGAACTGATAATGGATGACAGGGTACCGAAAATAGCAGTCTCAGGTTTCACTTTTCCTGTTCAATAACTTTGATGCCATTTCTTATATCGTACTTTTCCCAGCACACCTTTGAGCCTAGGCCTTATCATTTTTTTTCTTTGTACTAGACAAGACTGTTGCTCTTTATATTCTAGTATTAGTTGCAGTTTGAGCTTAATAATTGGATATGAAAGTTATACACCAATCACTATAACATTATGATGACCCACCTAATATTGAGTAGGTCTCCCTTTTGCCACCAAAACATCCCTGACCCGGCCCTGATGTATGGATGCCCCTATAACCACTGACTGTATACTGTGGTATCTGTCACCAAGCAAACACCGGCAGATCCTTTAAGTCCTGTAAGTTGTGAGTTGGGGCCTCAATGGATTAGACTTGTTCTTCCAGCACATCCCATGTATACTCATTGTTGTATTCCTCAAACTATTCCTGAACCCTTTTTGCAGTGTGGCAGGGTACATTATCTTGCTGAAAGAGGCCACTGCCATCAGGGAAAACCGTTCCCATATAAGGGTGTACTTGGTCAGCAACAGTGTTTAGGTAGCTGGTGCATGTCAAAGTAACATCCACATGACTGTCAGGAACCAGGATTTCCCAGCATAACATTGCCTAAAGCATCACATCACAAGCAATGCACACAAACCCAGTCGTTCACATGATGTAAAAGAAAATGTGATTCATCAGACCAGGCCACCTTTTTCCACTGCTCCGTGGTCCAGTTCTGATGCTCATTTACCCATTACAGGAGTTTATGGCTGTGGACATAGGTCAGCATGGGCACCTTGACCAATTTGCAACTACTCAGCCCCATATACAACAAACTGTAATGCCCATTTTTTTCTGGTTTAAACTTATCAACCTCTTGGAAAACATGTTTACTTGCTGCCTAATACTGTTTATTCCACAAACTTTCAGATGCCATTATCATGAGATAATCAATGTTATTCACTTTACCTGTCGGTGATCTTGATGTTATGGCTGATCAGTGTATTAATCTAGCAATAAAATACAATAAAATCAGAAAAGTATGCTTAATTCATTTAAGGAAAAAAAAAGACATAGACATTTCTTGCACAGGTTAACAAAAATGTTTGCAATCCATTTTTCAATTAACTTAAAGTTGAAAACAGAATTAAGGTCCATCTGCCCGTCTCCCCACCCCATGCTTCCGGTAAAAGCTAAGAAGACCAAACAAATACTTACCTCTGACGTGGAGTTGCTGAATCCCTGATACAGCATGCCAAAAGCCATGACCCAGGGACCAGAAATATGAAAGGTAGATACACTTTTTAGTTTTTCATGAAGGCATATTGTGATTTGGGGTTGGCTTTAACCATCCTTTTATCATTCTAATAAAAATTTATTCTCATGTACTTACAGTATTGTATAATCCGTTGATAATGATTTCATGCTACAAATAAAAATTCAAAGGGATTCAGTGCACCTTGAAGTGGTTGCCCTCCAGTGTTGAATTGACTAATCATACACAAAGATGTTCCTTTATATAGAAGTCGATAAAATAACATGTAATCCCCAGGAACTGGAAGTGCTTAATGATAATTTCACAGGACTCATTATTTCTAATGTTGAGATAATATATTTAGATTTTTTTTATTCATTATTTATTTATTCATCAAAACCATTTTGTTAACTGTTTATTCAAAATAAGTAAAATGATTTGAGAACTGTGAGAAGAATATACACTGATTTAAAGCAAGTTTGTGACTAGGCTATGGACATTCAAGTAATTTGATTACACTAAAAACCAGCAAATGAGAATTAAAACAACACAAGTGACCTCTGTAACTGCAGGCACTTTAATGCAATTAATCCTTAAATTAACCTCAGAAGCAGTGAAGTTGTCCTCTGCTCTGTCCTCTGACTGTTTCCTCACTCAGCACCCCTCTTGCTGTGTAGCGGCTCTATATTTACACTAGAGAATAGATGGTTGGAAGGCTGCCAAGCCAATAGGAGGCAGGAACAGGCAATATGAACTTAGATTAGGATTTCAGTGCTTCTGCTTGAAGCTTTGATGATGAATTGCTCCACAGTGATTGCAGCTACAAAGATCAGTGATGACTTGATTCAAGGCACATTTTGTGATTAATAAGAAGTAGACATCTGAACGATCATAGCTTGGCTGCAGTTTCACTTTAAACTAATCTAAAAAAAAAAATTTGCAAACAACACGTCAATACTTTTCAGAACATTTTTTCTTTTAAGTAATTTTTACTATCATACATAATACATATACAAACATACGTATACATCATACATATCATAGGTACAAATATAAACGTAACCTTTTTTGCTTTCTTTCTTCCAGTCTCTCTTTATCTATGTCAAGGCCAAGAACCAAGATTATGCTTCTATAATGGGGCACTTCCATGATCTGAAAAAAATAATTTATAGAAGCTAGGCCTTTTCTCTTTAATCATCAGCCCAGTTGGTTCACAAAGCTTAGGAGTTGTAAACCTACGTGTTTTTCACCTTAATGCATCCTATGCATTAAGGTGAAAAAACACCTTGCAGTGTCCGCCCCCCCAGTCCCCCCCCCCTTTTATTTACCTGAGCCTCGAATTTCCATGGGCACGATCCCACGTCGCTCTCTCCATGGATTCTCAGCTCTTCATTGGATAGATTGATAGCAGCGCAGCCATTGGCTCCCTCTGCTGTCAATCAATTCCAATGACGTGGGTGCCGGGGGCCGAGTCATACACTCGGCGTCTATGGACGCCAAGTGTATGACATAGGAGCACAGCCGCAAGGTAACCCCCTCGGGAGAGAGCTTCCCAGAGGGGGTTATCTAATGTGGGGAGGAGCTGCCAGAGCTGCCGTGGGACCCCAGAACAGGTGGATCGGGGCCACTCTGTGCAAAACGAACTGCACATTGGAGGTAAGTATGACATGTTTGTTTTTTTTGTTTGTTTTTTTTAAACGGGAACCTTTAATATCACTTTACATCAGAAGCCTTTGACATTTTTATTTGTTATATTTTTTTTTTCTTTCTTTGTGTTCAATCAACCTACTTGCCTGGTCCAAGATTCTCAAAGATATTGTTCTGCTTCCTTGAAAACAAATTCCAAAATATTCTCTTTAACCATTGTTATTTCATCTTCTGTTGTTCGGTGCAGGAGTGGTAATAAAAAAAAATAATAAATGTGTTCTTCTTAACTACATCTCCTTCCTTAATTTGCCTCTTCTTGGTTAGAATCCTTGCCGACTATATAACCGAGCACCAGTGGCAGCTGGTGCTAAACTTTTTGAGGGGGCGGCAAACAAACCCCCCCAGGTCCGCACTCACCCCTCCACAGTCACCCCTACAGCCCCTCCGTGGCTTCCTCTGCTTCCTTGGCTTCTCCTCCCGGCCAACCCAATCCACCTCCTGTCCTGATTGGCTGAGAGGAGAAGCCGGAAGACAATAGCAAATATTGATTCATTAGTTTTACAAGTGGGTGGGTTTGGGGCACAGTGCTCTGCACCCGAGCCCAACCCTTTTCAAGCCAATTAGGCTCTAATCATGTGGCTTGAAAAAAAACCTCATAGCTAGCTATGAGTCCGGTGCCCTGCATGCATCCCCGCATGCAAACTAGGGGGGTGGTGCCCCTATATCCCTAATGAACCTTCTGCTACTGCTTAGCACTGTTGTAAAGATGAAAGAGTATAAAGCTTGTTGTATCCATAGTCACCAAAACAAAACACCAAAGAAACCAAAAACTTTTTTTTATCTAAATAGTCAAACAACTTCCCAATGTAATACTAATATGTTCTTAATATAATAATAAAGCACAAAAAAGTATTATATTGCAGCTTGCCAGTCCTTGGAGGTGGTGACTCCATTATTTTTCTTTTCATTTTTTTCTTCTTTCTAACACTAATCCATCTCTACCTTATCTTTGGGGTAGTAAGTAGGCTATATTACGGTGATTGTATCTAGGGGGGTGCATATGTACATATACGGTATGTGTGCACACTTAATTGTGCATTTACATGGTAGTGTGTGTCTATCTGTGTGTGCCTGGGTGCACGTTTTTATCCAATAATTTTGATAATACACATACTATGTTGTTAGATAATTCTAACGTGGTTTTAGAATTACTAATTTTTTTTTTTTCAGTACATTTAGTTATTACTATGTGTTTTTCATATGTGTTTGTATACTGTACATATATATATATAAATATATATATATATATATATATATATATATATATATATATATATATATATATATATATATATATATACACATACATTGTTTATATGGTTTTATATTATCTTCTTAATCTTGGTCCCTAGCATTTATCTAGTAACCATATATGATTTTTTTTAATGGTTATAATCATATCTAAAAAAATATTTTTTAATCTATATATATATTCCTAGCCCATAATCTATCAGTTTTTTCTTTTGGGTACATCTGCATACATACAGTCATAGCCAAAAATATTGGCACCCCATGCATTTCAGTGAGATCATGCACCACTTTGCCCATAAATTTGTACATTTACAAATGTTTAGGCATTCTCATGTTTATTTCTTATGTTTGTATTGGTATGACACGAAAAAGTGGAGAAACAAAAAGCCAAATCTGACACATTCCACGCAAAACTCCAAATATGGACTGGACAAAATTATTGGCACCCTCAATTTAATATTTGGTAGCGCACACATTGGAAAAAATAACTGAAATCAATCACTTCTTGTAACCAATGAGTTTCTTACACCTCTCTACTGGAATTTTATAAGAAGAACACATTATATTTATAAGTATATAGTTTTGCTATATTGTTCTTTATTTTTATTTATTTATACCTCATGTAATATTGGCTGATTGCATTTTTAGGCTGGCTACAATCTATGTAGTAGTTTACATTGTTTAATTACTCATGCTGCCGCTATGACTGTTGCTGATAGTACTAGTAACATTTAAACATTGGCGATTTCGGAGCTGGGTGGCCTCTGTAGTCTCCCCCCCTCGCAGCCTTTATTAGACTGCCTTCTATGACAGCCAATCAGGTCTGAGGAAGAAGCGGAAGCTTTAAAACTCGTTACCGCCCATCCACGGCAGCATGTCTTCCACCTGACGTCAGTTTCGGTCCGGCGCCATCTTGCATTCAGTGTTGGTTTTCGTGGTGGTGGCTGCTTCCTGGTTTTCCGGCCACCTTGCTGCATTGTTACCCCAACTGATAAGGATTTCAAAGGAGACTCCCCACTGTAAGCAATGGAATATCACTATATATGCCTGCTTGTTTCTACAGATATGTGAATTGTCAATTGTTGCACTTTTACACCAGGGTGTATTTAATACTGCACTTAAAAGATAAAATAAAAGAGGGTGCACAAGCCTAGTGCATTATCCCAAATGAATTTATTTTGTAAAAAGATAAAAACTACTTACAAGCATGTAGAAATAAATATGGTTAACCACTTCCCGCCCAGCCTATAGCAGAATGATGGCCCGGAAGTGGTTCTGTTATCCTGACTGGGCGTCATATGACGTCCAGCAGGATAACATGCCGGTGCGCGCCCATGAAGGCGTGCAGAGCGGCGATCGCAAGTGCGACATGTCAGTCTGACACCCCGCATCTCCGATCGTGATAAGAAGCGTCTGTCAGAGGCTTCTTACCACGTGATCAGCTGTGACCAATCACAGATGATCACAGCGTGGACCAGGAAGTGCCAGTAAACGGAATTCCTCGGTTCGCGCTGACAGGGAGAGCTGATCGTAGCCGATTAGCAGCTCTCCCTGTCAGAGGGGGGGGTCTGTGCTGGTAATCAGCACATTGATTATCAGCACAGCCCCCTCAGATGTGCAACAAAGGCTACCAATCAGTGCCCAGCATTCCCCCAATAAAAAAGCCTTCAAGTGCCCACCACAGTGCCAATCAGTGCCCACCACAGTGCCAATCAGAGCCCACCACAGTGCCAATCAGTGCCCAGCAGTAACACCTCTCAGTAACACATCATTACCTCATCATCAATGCTGCCCATCAGTGCCACCTGTCAGTGCCAATCAGTACCACCTATCAGTGCCAATCAGTCCCACTTGTCAGTGCCCATCACAACTGCCTGTCAGTGCCCATCACAGCCACCTGTCAGTGCCCATCAGTGCCGCCTGTCAGTGCCCATCAGTGCCACCTATCAGTGCCCATCAGTACTGCATATCAGTGCCGCCTATTGATGCCCATCAGTGCTGCATATCAACGCCGCCTATCAGTGCCCATCAATTCTACATATCAGTGCCTCCTCATCAGTGCCCATCAGTGGCACCTTATCAGTACCAACTCATCAGTGCCTATCAGTGCCACCTGATCAGTGCCCATAAGTGCCGCCTCATCAGTGCCCATCAGTGAAGGGGAAAACAAAATTTTATGACAAAAACTAAGAAGAACTTTTTTTTTTTTTAATGTTGGTCTTTTTTAGTTTAGTTATCAAAAAATAAAAACCCCAGAGGTGATCAAATACCACCAAAATAAAGCTCTATTTGTGGGAAGAAAATGCTAAAAATTTTGTTTGGGTACAGTGTTACATGACCGCGCAATTGTCATTCAAAGTATGACAGCGCTGAAAGCTGAAAATTGTCCTGGGCAGGAAGGGGCGAAAGTGCCTGGTATTGAAGTGGTTAAGCAGACCACCATCCCATGGCTATACAATCCTGCGACCAGCAATCTCGAGTATGTAGAGGAGACTATGCAGGAGCCCCTGCAGGCTAACGCATTTCGAAGGTAAACCTTCTTCCTCAGAGCCTGAGTAGTTTTTATCCTTTTTACAAAATAAATCCACTTGGGATAATGTACTAGGCTGGTGTGCCCTCTTTTCTTTTATCTTTCTAGTGTATTAAGGACATCCCCGGGCCCAGAGGGCAGCAAAGCCGGAAACATTATCCATTAAGGAGTGGACCATCACTCATAACTGGGCTGGCCATTATACTTATGTGCAAGAGTGTTTGTTTTCCTAATACTGCACTTAATCTGGCACCTGTGTTTTTTACCATTTTTGGAAAGCAGACAGTCCAAAGTATTTAGTAAGAGGTATGTTGAGTTTTTTGAAGTTGTAATTGTTTGTCGCAATTTTCTGGAATATTAAGAAATTTAATTTTTTTTCTATTTTTTTACATACTGTCATCTGTGCTGAGTGGTGACAGTATGTAAAAAAAATGTAAAAATATAAATTTTTTATACTTTTTTTTTCAGAGTCATTAAGTGTCACCATAGTGCTACTACTCTGGGAGGGTGAGCAGGGATTTTTTGCTAGTTACAGTAATCACTGTAACAGGAATAGTTGAAACTATCATGAATGTCTTTCATTCATGGCTCTTTGTTTACTATTGTGATGCTGGGATTAGCCCACAGTTATCACATGGTACAGGGTGCTGTAATTGGCTCAAGTACCATGTGATCACTGGTGACCAATCTCAGGTTACACACAGTAGTAAACAATGATGTCATAAATGGATTCCATTCATTACTATTTGAACCAATATTCAGAGTACATAACATTACAGTACATTGGAAGTATGGTACCAGTGTCAAGTCTTCCTCAACAGGGCATAGATAAGAGTATCATTTTTACAAAAGGTATACATAAAAAGAGTGGTCCATGAGGGACTTTATGCACTTCTCCCACCCACATCAATCATTTACCAGGATCAACCACATTTTCTTATCAACCGCCACGTTTCCACATTTTGTTATGTTACATCCTTATTCCAAAATGAATTAAATTCATTATTTTCCTCACAATTCTACAAATAATACCCCATAATGACAATGTGAAAGAAGTTTGTTTAAAACCTTTGCAAATTTATTAAAAATAAAAAATGAAAAAAAAATCCC